>NW_007259184.1:152108-177372 GCF_000164805.1 Carlito syrichta | reverse complement strand
GGGCTCGGCCGGGCCCTCGTGGGGTCGGAGGGATCGGCAGACCTGCCGGGCCGGGGAGGGCGATCGCTTTGCAAGGTTTCCCCAAAGAGGCGTCTGTGTCTTCCCGGGATGCCCTTGCCAGAGGCCCTGGAGGGCTTCTTGTTTGTTCGTTAGTGTAATTCCTTTAGGAAGGGGTTTGAGCATTTTTCCTGTGACGTGTAATAATAGGCCATGCCTTGTAATGCAAACGTGAATCTTAGGAGATGCAAATTGAGGGAAGAAATAGGAAGTGTAAGTAAATATTTTGTGGAGAGCTTGGTGAAACTACAAAATACCCTGCCCTGGATTAATATATATATGCAGTAATTAGAAAAAAAAATTTAAAATTCATTTACCCACAAGCATTTTCAGTTTTCGGAAGTTTTAACTTGCTCTTCTTCCTTGACCTTTTATTAAGGACACTTCCCTCTGTACTTTTTTTTTTTTCTTCCCCCGTTTGTTTGTTTGAGAAACCAGGAGAGGACAGAAAAGCTCTCACAGTGGGAGGGGACCCAAGAGGTTTGCCCTGTACTTTGGTATAAGTTCCTCAACCCATTTAGCTATCTAGAGGCCCAGGTGAGTGTGACCCAGGTCCCCTGACTACCTCAGGGCATTTTCCGTGGACTACATTGCCTGTTACTGAGTCAAGGTCTTTTCCTTAAATAATTTCCTTGGACTTGACGGGGTTACTGCTTGAGCACTTGTATTAGCTTGATTTTAAATTGGGTCTTGCATCTTTTGATTGCAGTGACAAGTTGATCTTTTTCGTTTCTTACTAAGTTTACATCTTTGGAGTTATTTTAAATGTGAAGTTTAATCACCCCCCCCCCCCCCCCCCCGGCAAGTTCTATTCTGCCCCCACTCTAAGAGAAACTGAAGGTTGACAATGATAGGTCTGTTCTAAGTCACATCCCATGCCACTTTCTGAGGGAGCACCAGGAAGTCATGCTTTTGCACGCTTCTGTTCTCTGGAACTCCATCCATTAGTGCCTCTATATGAAAAAACATTGTTGAACCAGCAAATTCTCATTTTACCTTTAAAATTTTTGCTGCTTATTTTCGCAGGCAAGTATATAATTAGGGGTGTGAGAAAATAGTCATGGGAAGAAATTGGCTAGCTTAGGCAACATAGCAGGACCTCGTCTCTACAAAAAATATAAAAGTTAACCAGTGTTAGGGTCACATACTTTCCAAGAGGGGCCTCCAGAGTGTCAGGCCTGCGGGGGTTGTGGGGTGTCTGGTGTGTGATCCGATGCCACGTGAAAAATGCAATGATTGGCACAGAAGTTAGATTAGAAAATATAATTTATTTAGAAAGTCAGAGAGAAAGAAAGGGGAGATTCACCTCCCCAAGGTAGGAAGGGGGTCACAGCTTAAGGAAGTGGCCTGATCGTAACTCAAAGAGCACATGTCCACAGGATAGCTTAGCAAGGCAATGACAAAATGGCTGCTCCTGGTTGAGTCCTTTTAACCTTTTCCCTTGGGTGGAGGAAGGTCATTAAGGTGATTAGGTGGTGATCTGCTCCATGTCATAGGAAAGGGCAGGTAAGCGCAGGCACTGATGTCAGCAGGCAGATAAGTGAGTTAATCACATGGGTCTTAGATCTTGAGGTTGCCAGACATTAGTAACTCATGCTCTCAGGTGGTGGACTAGATTGGAGGAGACAAGGGGAGAGGGTTTTTCTGTAAGAGACTTTGTCAGACATTTGCAATCCACAAATTCCTTGACCAAAAGGTAGTCTATTATCATTTCTATGGCTCTGTCCTGGTCTTGAGTCTGAAGGAGATTTGCTGAGGGGGTGGGGTAGGTTGTCGCCTGACCTGAAGTAGAATGTCTAAACACTTTCTAATGGTTATGCTGAGGCAAAAAGATTAAACGAAGAAAGCTAAGTTTCTTCTAAGTTTTTTTTTTTTTTTGAGTTGGAGTTTCACTGTCGCCCAGACTGGAGTGCAGTGGCCGCTCCCGGCCACCGCAGCCTCGACCTGCTGGGCTCTGGCGATCCTTCCGCCTCAGCCTTCCAAGTAGCTGGAACTACAGGCGCGCGCTACCACACCCGGCTGATTTTTTGATTTATTGTAGAGATGAGGTCTCGCCTGCCCAGGTGGGTCTCGAACCTACGGGCTCAGGCAATTCATTCACCTCAGCCTCCCAAAGACGCAGGATTATAGGCTGAGTCACCGAGCCCGGCTTCTTCTAAGTTTCTATAGGTACCTCCTTTCAGTCAGGCATGGTGGCAAGTGCCTGTAGTCCTAGCTACTTGGGAGGCTGAGGAGGGAGACTTGCTTGAGCCCAGGAGGTTGAGGCTGCCGCAAGCTGTGGTCGTACCACTGCACTCCAGCCTGGGAATAGAGAGACTGCCTCAAAAAAGAAAGAAAGAAATGGGTTTAGACCCTTTGATCTTATCAAGAATTCTTAACTCTTCTGTAAACTTGAAATTGGAGTGGAACTCTTTAAGAGGAACCGCTTCACCCTGTGCCCTTGCTGATCTGTCAGCAGCTACTGGGTGGCTAGGCTGAGTGAGGGCCAGACTGACTCCTGGGGGGAAAAGTGCTGCCAGACCTCAAGTGGTGCTGGAGACTCTAGAAGGCTGCCCCTCCTGATCTGATCAGGTTAGTCTCCCATTCAGAATCCCTCACTGGCTCCTGTGGCCTGGGGACTGCAGTCCAGATTTCTTAGCCTTCACAGCTTTGCCTCCTCACCTTTCCCCTGGACAAGTGTGCCTGTGGCTGTCTTCCAGACCAGTCGGATGTTCCTGGAGCGCAGAAAGTGTGTCTTGCACATCTTGTAGCTTCTGGCTTGTTTTGGGCTTGAGACATATTTTAAAAACCTGAATAATTCAGGTACCTACATGTGCCAGGAGCTGTATATGTGATCTCATTTAATCTTCTCAACAGGTATATGAGGTATTTTAATGAATGAGAAAATGCAGCGATTTGCCTGCGTTCTGCAGGGAGATGCAGCGATTTGCCTGCGTTTTGCAGGGAGGACAAAGCCTGTGCTTTGTCCCTGGTGCTGCGGCACTTCAAAACATGAGTCACCAGGTCTTTTCCTTAAATAATTTGCTTGGACTTGACCGGGTTACTGCCTTAGCACTTGGTAAGATTAGCTATATTAGATATTGATGTAATATTTAATGTCATCAAAGATGAGGAAACTGAGACCCACAGTGAACAGTTAAGAAAACGGTGAACAGTTAAGAAAACGGTGAACTGTCCAAGGTCACACACCTAGTAATTGGTGGAGGGAGAATTCCAAACCAGATCCAAGGGCCTCTTAGGAATACATGTATACTTGCTTGTTTATACAGGTCCAGTTTTCTTGGGCCCATTATGAGTGGTTAATGTGTTGTTTTCATAAGCAGCGCAGACAGGTCATTGGTTTGAATTCACAGATGCGTCTGTAGCCTCAGCTAATTTAAACAGTAAAGCAAGAAGGTTAGTAATGTGAAAAGTGGCAAGTTGGCAACATACACCTGAAGGTTTAGAAAATGTTTATTCTCTTTCCGCTATTTCACTTTTAGGAATTTACCCTTGGGAAATAATCAGAGAGGCATAAAAATATTACATATGAGAATATTCATCTCAGTGTTATATACATGTCTATAATATATTATTATATATAGGGAAAAATTAGCAATCTGTCCATCGTAGGGACTGGTTAATTAAATTATGGCATATCATAATTAGTATGAGGATCTGCTAAAATAATCTACTAACTATATTTTATGACTATATTTCTAAAACTATATATTATCTTGTTTAAAGGTTATACATACATACATATATATACATACACAAACACTCTGGCTGATATGGTTACAATATTATGATTATGTGTGACTTCAGTTTCTTTTTCAGACTTTTAAAATATTTTCCAGATTTTCAACACTGAACATACATTACTACTGTAAGAGAAGAAATGTACAAACAAAAAAAGCAGAGTAAGAACTCAGTGAGTGCCTAAGTTAGAGAAAGCTTCAAGTACTTAAAATTACTCTAGCTCTGAGATGCAGAAGCAAGCCAGCCTAAACTTGTCTTTCGGGTTTGATCATATCCACTGGAATCTCTGAACTATTACACAATTTTTTTTACTTTGAGCAGTAACATTTTACATTTGCACATTGTTAATTGACACAACAATGGGACATACTCTGGCTTGAGCTTTAAATTAGCATTGTATGCTTGGATTTCAGTAAGATAAAGTACAGAGTTTCTTAATCAGAGTGATTATGTTCTAATGCAGAATCGTGTACATACATGCAGAATCAAGTTCATAAAGTATTTGCTTTTGGAAAGGGGATATTTACTCATTGGTAAAAAAGAGATTTTAAAAATATGTTAAACTCGGTCATTTGGTTTTGCTTAAATAAGATTAACCAAAATATTTGAAGCCAGACTGAATTAAGAACCAGGAGTACATATGTTTTACTTCTGATTCAGAGGAAAACATGGAACTCACAAGGTCTTTTCTCTGATGTGTCAAAGTGTTTTGGTGGAACACTCTCTCACAAAGTGTATTTAAACTAGATGGTTCAGTAGGCCTACTTTCATTAATGTTTATTAACCATATCATTACTTAATACTTAATAATATTAAAACAATAACACAGTCAGACCTTAATCTTAGAGCATAATTTTAAAAAATGTATGTCAAAAGCATATTGGTTATTTATTATATAAGAATTTTGGACACATGTTCCTGTGTGTGCTTGATTTAACAAAAAGTAATTTATTTACATTTCAGAGTTACATCATTATATATGTGTGTGACACATTTTAAAAAAATTTTATTGGACAAAAAATAAAGTTGTCAAATATGTATAAGCCAAAAGAAGAAACTTGAGATAATCAGTAAACCTACCATTCAGAAAGTTCCTTTTGACATATTCTATGTGTGTGTGTAATTATACTACATATACTGTTTTGAAACTTGCTTTTCTCTATTAATATCTTGAATCTTTTTAAGTGTATTGTTAACCACATAATAACTTATGATTATTTTTATTTAAGAGTGATATGTAGTAACACTCCAATTGGTTATTTACTTGACAATCATTTCTAACCACATTATTTTAAACTCAAAATAATTCTATTATTATTTTTCTTCCTTTTTTTTTATTTGAAAGATGTGGGTTGCAATTCAGGGTTAGGTATACAAACGTTGATTATGCAGGTACCCTTGTTGATGAGGTGTGCCCGATCCTCCCCTAGCAGTTTCCCTCAACTACCAAACCCACCCCCCATCCCCTGGCAGTTTCCCACTACTGCCAATCCCT
Source organism: Carlito syrichta (assembly GCF_000164805.1). Classification (NCBI taxonomy): domain Eukaryota; kingdom Metazoa; phylum Chordata; class Mammalia; order Primates; family Tarsiidae; genus Carlito; species Carlito syrichta. Next base: position 172,079 of record NW_007259184.1, on the reverse strand, counting down.
TTCTTATAGTATTATGATAATTTTTCAATGTCCGCTTATTAGTGAGAACATTTGGTACTCTGTTCTTTGTTTTTGTGATAGACCACTGAGTATAATAGTAATTCCATTATTATTTTTCATTAATTGGGTCCTCACTAAAGTACTTTCTTTAGAATTTGTCTTGTAAGGTAGCCTTATAAATAGGTACAGCCTTGTAACTTTAAAATAACTGTATATTCCTAGAAAGAATACAAGCAAGTCCTAGCTTATAGCAAATTCCACTTTCTACTTAATTAGAGTTAAAGGAAGCTTCCAATAAAGAAAGAGATGAAGGGGTTTAATTAACTAATCTCTTGAGTTCCAACTCTAAGATTTGCTTATTTATATAATTTTCAGGGCGTAATAGCAAATCATAAGAGTTAAGTGTTTGCTTCTACCTAGTTGGCATTTTGTGTGTGTGTGTGATTGTATTAAAGTACTTCCAAACATTTAAAAATTTATATTTGAATAGATGATACATTTCCCAAACCCCAAAGAGTATATCTTAGTCAGCTGAACAGCTATAACAAAAGACCATAGTCTGGGTGGCTTAACAACAGGCATTTAGTTCTCACAGTGCAAGAGCCTGGAAAGTCTAAGATCAAGGTGCTAACAGATTTGGTTCTTGGTGAGGGCCCCTTTCCTGACTTGTAGATGACTACCATTTTGCTGTGTGCTCCTGTGGTCTTTTCTCAGCACATGCTCATGGAGAGAAAGCTCTTGTGTCTCTTTCTCTTCTTATAAGGACACTAATCCCATCATGATGGGCCCAGCTCATGACCTCATCACTTCCATAAGACCTCATCTCCAAATACCATCACAATGGGGGTTAGGACTTCAACATTTGAATTGGAGGGGGATAGACACCAACATTCAGTCCATAACAGAGTATAAAGTTCAAAGTCTCCCTTGCACCCTTGCCTCTTAGTCACCCAGTTCTCTCTTAGAGGCCACTAGTGAGAAGGCTATGAATGTGTGTCATATGTGTGAAATACATTTTTTTCTTTTTAAAATATAAATTTGTAGTATACTCTGCATACTGTTCTGAACCTACTTTTTTCATTTAATAATGTTTCTGGAAAATGTATCATACTTCATCAATTTTAACAATTTTGAAATCAGGAGGTGTCTTAAAGCAATGAGATCTTACATTTTATTAAATACAGGGAGTACATAAAGATTCTCCATATTCTTTTTAATTACTACCCAGCAGTCCGTGTTTCCCTGTTGATGAACATTTGACTTGGCCATGTCTTTTGCTCTTACAAACAGCAATGAATAACCTAGTACCATATCATCTTGCATATGTGTAAATTTATCTGTGGGATAAATTCCTGGAAGTGTTAAGTAACATTTGGGTCAAAGGATGTATGTATTTGCAATTTTACTTTATTTTTATTTATTTATTAATTTTCTCCCTTTCTCCCTCCTACAATTTTAATAGATACTAACCCATTGCCCTATACAGAGGTTGTCTCTCCAACAACCTCATTAGCACAATGTTATCAAACTTTTGGACCTCTACCTCTCATGGATGAAAAAGGGTGCTTTGATGTTCTCTTTTTTTTTTTCTTCTTACTATCATGGAGTCTGGGCGTATTAATGTGCTTGAGGCATTTGTAGTTCCTTTCCTGTGAACTTCCTTTTTTTTTTTTTGAGTTGGAGTCTCACTCTGTTGCCCAGACTGGAGTGCAGTGGCTGCTCCCGGCCACTACAGCCTCGACCTGCTGGGCTCCAGCAATCCTTCCATCTCAGCCTTCCAAGTAAGCTAGAACTACAGGTGTGCACTACCACGCCCGGCTAATTTTTGATTTATTGTAGAGATGAGGTCTTGCCAAATTGCCCAGGCGGGCCTCGAACCTGCGGGCTCAGGCGATCTACTCACCTCAGCCTCCCAAAGCGCTGGAATTACAGGCTGAGCCACCCAGACTGGCTTCCTGTGAACTTTCTATTCATAGCCTTTGTCCATTTCTCTAGTGAATTACAGGCCATTTTCTCATTGAATATACTTTAAATATCAAGGTAATTAGCCCTTTGTCTCTGATGTGAGTTGCAGTTATTTTTGCCAGTCTACCATATCTCTTTTATCTTTGTCCTTGGTAGTTTATGCCATGAAGAATTTGTGTGTGTGTGTGTGTGTGTGTGTGTGTGTGTGTGTGTGTGTGTGTAGTTGAATTTATACATTTTTCCTCTAATGCTAATGGATTTAATGCCTTTCTTAGAAAGGCCTTCTCTTTCTGAGACTATTTTAAAAATTATTTTTTTCTAGTGTTTGTATAATATTTTTAATTTTAAATATTTTTCTGTTTTTAAATATTCAATATTCAAATATTTGATCCATCTAGAATTCATTTTGGTATAGTGTGTTAGGTATAAATCCAACTTTATCTTTTTTTTCTTTTTTTCTATGTGGCAACCTAGTTGTCCATGCCATTGATTGAGCCTCTATTCATATTTATTTTTGTGTGTGTTTGTGTCTATTCTGGAGTTTCTTATTTTAAAAAATGGGTGTTATACATGAATTCAATCTTACTGTAAAAAAAATCAAATCAGTAGTGAAGTGTAGCATTTAAAAAATGACTCTTTGCTTTCCTTCTACTCTTTCCTTTACACTGCCTTCTGAGGTAGTGATTGTTAACAGATCACTGTGTGTTCCTTCCATACCTTTTCTCTACAATGTGTGTGTGTACGCACACATAAAGCATATGCAATATGCTAAAATTGTTTTTTTCTTACTAATTTGATGTAGAGTTTTTGTGATAGTCCATACAGTTCTATTTCATCATTCTTTTTAACCTCTGCATGGATTCCTTCATATGAATATATCACACTTTATTTAGTTACTCCTCTATTATTGAACATCTAGGTTATTTGCAGTTTGTTCCTAATTCTATCATATATATGATAGAATCTGACAGAATTAGGCTGTATATGTGATAGAATTAGGATATATATAGCTTATGAAACATTACTTCTCTTTAATTTGTGATCAGTCTAGTTCTAAAAGGAAAATGCTTACTAATATGATTCACTTAGTATTGTATAATTCATATGGAAGAAAATCTGGACCACATTGAGTAATATGTTATTACCATTTTGTAATGATCTTGTCTTTATGATAAAATTTGACGGTGGGACCCTCCTTCTTAGTACACACTGATTTGGAGAGATCAGAAAAATCATGTAAGATACAGTTTTTTGCATCTGTTATAGGCTGTATTTTATTTGTTTGTTTGTTTGTTTATTTATTGGAGACAAAGTCCCACTACATTACCTAGTTGTAAATCACTAAAGCTTTTCTGGCAAAACTATAAATGGATGCAGTGCATTTTCCTTTTCAGAATGTCAAAAGAGTATGTCCCATATGATTTCTCTGAATGGAATGCAGCAATAGCTCCAGAAAAGCCCGTAGTTATTGGATGGAGAATCATGATGATTCTTGTTTTTTGAATACTAGTCAAATCCTACTCTACACCTGAATATTTCATATGTAACAGGGAAATAATTCTCCCATCAGTTGTGAGGGGTCTTTAAAAGAGCTTATATGTCCTTAAAACCACTGATTCTCCCAGGTTGCAGGTTGTTATTGAGAATCAGAAGGATAGGTCTGCATGCTTTTATTTAGATATTGAGAAGGGCTGCCCCTAAGTCACTCAACAAGAGGAGAAGCTTCCCCCTACCTCCACCAGTTTTTTAGGAAGGGAGAGTGAGTAATGTGTATACAGAGCTGATATCTTTATTCCCAAAAGCTTCAACTTGAAACTATATGCACATTAATTTCAGTGTGGCTAGTGAGATAGTTATCTCATCTGTGCTTTTTATTTTCCTAATTGCTGCCCCCCCATGAAATTTTAATACCACAAATAAACTATATACTCTACTGTGGCCCTTAAAAGACTGCTAACCATTGCAATATCTGGCATGTTTGCTCCCCAGGAACTTTTTGTCCTCTAGGTCTGATATTGCCTCTGTTGATAATGCGTGCCTTAGACTGTAAATGTTGTCTAGTTCTTTTAAAAATTATAATATACATTTAGGAAATAAATCTTTTTGAGGAGGATGAGTGGGTGTCCTTAAACCATAAGGAGGGCAATTTAGACAAATCCTTAGGTCTATTATACACCGGTCATGTATAATAATTTTTATAACTAACCATACTACTAAAAGGATACTACATCAATATTTTCTGTTTAAAACTAATTGCGTGTGTGTGTGTGTGTGTGTGTGTGTGTGTGTGTGAAGTATGGAAGATTATAAAGAAGAAGAAAAGTCACCTATATAAATGCACTTTAAAAAATTGTTTTGATGTGTTATATTTTTTGCTTTCAATATAAGAAAATATTACATGGAAAATGTTTTTATACAAATATTACTCTTAGGAAATGTACCTGTTATAAAAACAAACGTAATTACAGCTTATGTTCTTCCATGCACCAAAATGCCGCCACATTATGTTTTTATTTAATTTTCCTGTAAGTTCATTTAAGGAATAAAATAACACTATTTTTCATTATTAAGGTGTATGGCACTTTATTTAGTGCCATAAAACAAGGATTTCTGACAATGTTTTAGATCTCATTTTCTATTGATTTCCTCCTAGGAGTGCTGCATGGCCATTCCTCTTTCTCAAATTGTGTTCATTGAAGAGCAGGCAGCTGGAATTGGGAAGAGGTAAGGTCTGTATAGTACAGTTTTTATTTACAGCAACGTTTCCTGTTGGTCATGAGGCCACCTTAGAAGGCATGGTCCTACCTTAGGCTCACTGAGGTATGAAGTCATTCTTAAAGCATGAATAAAGTACTAAAGTTTGCTAGACTATCCTTGTTATTATACATGGATCACAGCAAAGAATTATCATCCACTTATTGTATATATTTCCACATATACTTTTCTTTAACATGTTTGTATATCTGTCATTTGATATGTAAACTCAGAAATAACCTATCTGAGAAAAATAACTGCTCCTGGTTTTAGCTGATTGTTAAGTTAGTTTTTTCAGGTTTGACTTGTGCAGACATCAGGATTAAATAGCACATTATAACAATAATTGTCCAAAACAGGATATTTATAAGAATAATAGGGAATACAATGAACAGTTAGACCAGAGCAATGGAAATAGAGCTGTCCCAGGCAAACCAGGAGATATGGCCACCTTGCTGTAAAGACATAAGTTCACATGTTCCTGCTTATTCAAATAAACCAAAAACTTGGTTTTATATTTTAAGTGCATGTAATTGAGGAGACTTACAAACAAACATTGTTGGCATGGGATTTTGTTTTCTCTACATAGGCTCATCTTTAGGTTTCACATAACTAGACACCAGACAGCAGAAGTTAAACAATGTGGAACTTGCTGAACATGCAATGTGTGCTTTAAACATAAAGTTATAGCTGCCAAAAAAGATCATTTATTTGGCACAAAATAAACTAGCTATCATTTAGAAAAGATTAATAGGCCTTAGATGATTTTTGGAGTAGATTGTTCCTATAATTTATATTTCCCCCCTTGTCACTTTTTCCATCTTATTAAGTTCTAAAAAGTAAACTTTAAGGTTGTTTCAGATCATTTTAATTTTCCTCTGCTATGTAAGAAATTCTAAACCCTGTAATAAAAATATTTAAAATATTTACCTTCACATTAGTGTCTTATTTTTTAAACATTTCCAGTGAGGCGGAATCCAATAATGTGCCACATTAACTTTTCTCAAATATTCTCTTTGGTTTCCAGTCCCTCCCCTCAAACATATTGCATTGATTTCAAGATGTATGCGTTTTTCGCCTTTTAACAACTCTGGATTCAAGATGCTTTCATTTCATGGATTTTAAATTTGATGATTGAATGACTCAATAAAAGAATAGATGAAAAACTTGGCATGGATTTTTTATGCTTACTTTGGAATTTTAAAACTTTATTTGTATCATACTCTTTTAGCTTTTTATTGGGGGTGTCTTTTGACACAATCTCATAGCAGGATTCAGGTTTTGTTACTGAATGTTAGGGGTTCAGCTGAGATCTTGCTGCTTGCTACACAGAAAGACAATCACTGAGATTGTCAGGGAAGGCTTTTTATTGGGTGATATCAACAAAGAGAACAGGGGATTCATTCTCAAATTCATCTCCCCATCCTGCTGAAGTTAGGAGTTAATATAGTGGGGCAGGAAGTAGAAAACAGGAGCTAGGGAGGGGTAAGGAAGAGGCGTTGACAAACAGGTGGAGTCTATCATCTCATTCTCTGGATGAAGTGATCTGGTGAGTTTCAGTTTCTTGATTCTCTAGGCTGGGTGGTGCTTTCCTGAGAATGGAATTCAGATAAGTTTCAAGCTTTAACACAAGGAGAGCCAATTACTATGTTTGTTCAAAAATAAACTAGTACCATTAATTCTATGGAAAAGTTGGGCCAGTTTCAGTCCTCTAGTTTCAGCGATTATGAAATGCTTTTGCTTAGTCACCTCTCATAATTTTCATAGTTTTGAGGCTCTACTTACTAGTTTATTTCAGACAGTTTTATGTTTCTGTTTGTGCAGTTTATTTGCTGACTTCACTTAAAGATGTTCCTCACAAGGGAATAGATGGAGTTCTTACAAGGCTGGCCCCAGCTCACTAACCAGAGAATTCATTACATGGAGTAGGCCTAACTCCTGGTGTTTCAATTTTACAATGATATTTAAGCAACCTTATGGGTCCAAACAAAGAAAAGTAAAATTGAGTAATAAGCGTGTACCTTATGTGATCACTCAGAAAAAGTGCTAAAATAGGTATCCAGGATATTTTAACTGAGTTTTTTAGTTTCCCTAATCTTTATAGAAGATTGCTTATTGACCAGGTTGGAAAAAAGGAGGAAAACAGATTTATAAAGCTGAACAAATATAGTGGTATTTTTAATAGCATAGAAGATAATAGTAATTATAAAGATAAGAATAGTTTGTGTTCCTAGAACAACACCATTTTAAGATTTTTTTTGTTATTAGGTATCATTCTAGATCATGCTGTTTATTGAGTGACATTTTCCAACAAATAGCACTGTAGAATGTTAGTTTTGGATAGAGTTTTAATGAAATATCAGCTGACCAGTTTTACAGATAAGTTTTCACATTTTTTTTTTCAAATGAGTAAAGTTGTATGCATTGGCAGAAATTATAAGCCTCCTGGTAACCTCTGGAGATAATTGTAGATGAAAAACCCTAATCATAAACTCAACATTTTGCAGATTTATTTGCCCTTATGTGTTTTCTGAAACCACATTTTTATTTAATCTATAGAGCTAGTAACTTGAAGCTTCTTGGCTCATAGCTTATAAGTTAAGTAGAGGTATTTTTCATTGATATTGAATTTATATACACTTTAAAAGGATGCTTTTTAGGATGTTTATTGTTTCTATGTGAATTTTAAGTGATTTGAAAAATATTGAAAGTTATGAAAATAGAATTAGTGATTTTTAAAAGGGTAATTTAAATATATTACATTTGCTCTTTCTTCAGTGCCAAAATAGTGGTTCATCTTCACCCAGCTCCTCCTAACAAAGAACCTGGCCCATTCCAGAGTAGAAGAATTCCTATATCAAACTCTCCTTCAAAGAACATGGCCAGATTGAGGTAAGTTTCTGTGTGAATAAAATTGGACTAGAAAGGTGCATGTATGCGTGTATTTTTGTTGTGGTTTGTTAATATGATGGAAGGCAATATTATACGACATAGCAGATTTCACTATATTCTAATAATAAAGAGTTTAAATTATATTTTAAGCTCCTTATCATAGTGTAGAGAATATAAAGTTTGGGTTTCAGTGGGAATGGGAAGCAGGAGGGTGTGGTCACAAGGAGGGAGCAGAGGCTGGAAATATGCCAAGTCATGCCATTTGGCTACTGGTACAGTTTTCAGTGGTATAGCTTGGTTAAAGGGACAGAGAGTAAATGCAGTGATAATGTTAAACTATCTCAGTATCTGAAAGTTCCCCGGCCTTAAATCAGGCGGTCTATCTAGATTAACTCCATACAAATCTAGTCATTAATGCATATATTCTGCAGTGTAGTAGTTTCTATGTTCTGATTAATAAGTTGCTGTACAATCTTAAGACACTTAGAAACATGTTTATTCTCTTCATCAATATCATACGTTATTTATGTTTTCTTTTATGTAGCACCTAACCCATGCTCCATACAGTGGTCACTAAGCAAATATAAGTGACTGAGATCATTCTCTCTGCAGTTAAAAAATATATTTTATATTTTTTGTGAGCATAGGTATGTTTTGGTCCTACTTTCAGTTTTAAATTTTAACTAGACAAATTATTCTGTTTCCTTCATGGAAAATGGTTGTATTTTTCCTGGCACTGTGCTTATTTCACTATAGACTAAAAAAAGCCCACAGATGCAGGATGGTTTAAAGTAAGTCTATTTGTTTCATTGTCACTCGTTTCTTAAGACTAGCCTACTTTATATAAAACATCAGTTCCTTCTTTTTTTCTTTTCCTTTGTGCTTTCCGAAGCTGACCCAAGAAAAGATCTTCCTTTGATGTCTCTGAGAATTCTAGGCTTGCTGCAAATGACTGAACAGACCTTTATACTAAAGAAATGTTAAGTGATGATTTTTATGAGGATGCCACAACCTGACTGACACTTAAAGTGTATATATTTGCATAACAGTTTTACAGGTGTTTATCAGAGGAAATGACACAGAGAAGATGGGAGAATATGCCATTACAAACAAATAGAGGACCCCAGGTATTTTGTAAACTGTTTGCTGATCCAGTATTCTCAACTCTGTACTTACATCTTCATTAGGAAAAAAGACTGTGACTGTAGAACTTGTCAAAAACAAAACACTATAGTGGCATTGTGATGAAAATATAATTTTCACAGCACGAATTTAGTGCTTTATAGACAGCAGACACTTAATAAACATAAATGACTGCTTACTAGAGCAGTTCTCAAGGTGGTAGGAGATAGATTTCACTCACTGAATTCTGTTCTTCACAGTCAGTGTGGCATTTGCAAGAATAGACAGTACTTATGGGTGATGGTTTCCAGACCAGTCTAAACTAATCATCAGCTATAGAAAGGCACTCAAGTGTGTGAAGGTAACTTGGATAACAACTAAGTGCCAAAATTTTAACCACATTACATACAATTTGTACATATGAGACCCTATTAAATATCTGATGCATAATAGCTTGCCAAATAACAAGAATGAATAGGAAATTTAATTTACACCTAAAGTACAGAGTAAAATATGCTATTTATTGTACATTTGGCTTTTCTTGAATGATTTAAAGATCATTACATATAACAAGAAGCAAACAAATGTTTTAAAGGGAAGCTAGATGTGACTGCATGCTGTTTTTCTTTGGTTTTTTTGGTGGGTCTTTTCCCGCCGTTGAAAACACAATGTGGTGGATTACAAAAGATTTTGTTTCCTTCCTATTTTGTATGCCTTGTTTACTACTTTTTTTTCCAGCCGGGCTGTAGGAATTGTAGGAATTGAAAGGACACTGGAAGAAAAAAGAAAAGAAACTGACAAAAACATTTCTGAGGTAACTCTTCAACCAGTTCTGGTTCTCCATCTTCTCCAGCCATTTGTGTCTTTTCTTTTGGAGACAGCTGTGATGAATTCCGTTCTGTAATTTGGAATATTTTTAGTTTGCGTGAAGCTATTCAGTCTCCTATTCCCTTTAACATGCCTACTTTGGGTTGGCATAATCTAAGCAAAACATGTTTTAAAATCTTTTTCAAAAAGGAATAAAAAAGAAATGCAAATTTTTTTTTGCTGTAGAAAAGTAGTATAGAATGTTGTGTGAATTTTAGTCTAGATGGAATTGATTGGAAGATACTCCTAATGAGTTCAAGGTCCTCTGTACAATTGTTTTGGAAGTTTAGGCACTCAGTTGAGAAAAAAATGCTGTTCTGTAGCCACTGTCCCACACGATTTTATACTGATGATCACCTGGGGACCAGACACAGACAGTAAGAATGACTCAAACCAGCTCATCACTTACTTCTACTAGGAGACAATCCTAGGCATATTTTACAATCTTTTCCTCTTCATCTTAATGAGGAAGTTCAAGTGAAGGGGAAAGAACTCCAGGTAAGGACAGCGTTATGCATTAGATTCTATAATTAGTTAATATGTCTAAACATATCATTGGTTTTTCCATGTTTCTGTAAAATGGTCTTGGATTTTTATGAATGATGCTATGAAGTAATTTTTTATTTATTTTTGATAATAATTTGTAAGTAAAATTCTAATGATGGGTGCTGTTCAGAGATTTTTAAAGATGTATATCAATCAAGCAAAATCCAAAAATTAAAAATAGTTACCGAATACTTATTCTGGGCTTACTAATTAAAAATATAGATTACTGTGAGGAACCAAAGACATTTGACTTATTAAGTGCTCATGGTGATCACATATTTGTGGTGAAGCTGTATGTGCCCTTCAACCCTGTGTATTTCCTCCAAATTGGCAGCTAGATCCAGAGGCTCTGTTGCAAAACTAGAGGTGATGCTGTATTTTCATCAGGAGGCATGGCATGTCTGTCACATTAGCAGCTGTTGATATTCAATGCCTAGATCTGCTAGTCCACTGGTGGTTGCAAATGGTGATATTCTACGTTTATTTTTATTTATTAGTTGGAATATGTTTTAAAGAAATGCTTCCCCTTATCTATTATTTGGTTACTCAGTGATCCGGTTCATATAGGAAAGGCAAGATGATTGCATTACTCCTTTATCATTAGGATAATAAATTGGTTCCTTATCATATTTTCACTGGACAGTGCTAGGATTTTGTTATTGTTATTAAAAGTCCATCATGAGATCATACTTATCCTTGCTATGACATTCAGGATGATATTACCAAATAATTACTAAAGCAGCTGAAATAATTTTTTTGTATGTGTTCTCCCCATTCTTCTTACATTTAAAAAATAGGTGTATTGTGTTCATGCACCCTTCCCACTCGGTTTTCATTTTACAAGTAATGCTATGTTTAGTGTCATCTGTCCTTGTGCTGGTCTCCCTGTGATCACTTTGGTTGTCTGAAGTTTATTCTCTAGTAGATTGTTTAGAAAGTGGTCATGAGAATAATACTCCCTATATCTGGCATGTTGACAGTATACAGTTCTTGTGGTTCTTGGTGGCTTATCCCCACCTTGTATTTTTAGTTTATGTATTTTTAGTTTTGTAGTTTATGTTGTCTACAGGGTTTTTGGTTTTGAGAACTAGTTGCCCTGTCAGTTTTAATGTTGTGATTTGGAGAGATTCAAACACTGTGCTGCCATCGCCACCATCTTCTCAAAATCCTTTATTTCCATGACATTCCAACCTTTTGGCATTAAAAGGGCTCTTATTATTCAGAGAAGAAATTGTCTCAGCGAGTGATGAGATTTGGAACCAGGCAGATAAGAATCCAGGTCTTCTGATTTGCAGGCAATTTGCGGGGGCTGACAGCGCACCACAGCATCGCCACTCTCTTTGCTACCCAGAAGGCGCTGTCACACTTCTCTTCAGCACTGTCTCTTACCATCCTCTTTGTGTCGACACTGCTGGAGATGGCATGGAACAGTGAGTTGATTTTGCATTATTTGTATTTCTTTTTCTGATTGCTGCCACACTATCTTGATGTTATTTTCAAAATAATAGTTTTCTTGTTTTATGATGTAACTTATTGTGTTTCAGCCTAATTTTCATGGAGTTGCACTGCTCAAAGGAGTCCCCACAAACCTTGTGCTCTACTGTCCTGCAGATCATTGCTGTCTTCAGTAGAGAGTCTGCCTCTCTTTTCTGTGACAGGCCCTGTATCGAGGCTGTGGCTGCTATGGTGATACCCCAGACACAAGCACACAGAGGCATTATCTGCAGGGGGATAAATGTCTTGTACATATGGTCTACGTGGCCCCTGACTTATGTTGGGGTCAGGGAAGGCTTGTTAGCAGCAGAAACAAGGAAGACAAGGCCTGAAAGAGGAGCAGGCACTAGCAGATGGCCAGCAGGGATAAGAGGAACTCAGGTACAGAGAATGGAATATATAGAGGCACAGACTCAAGGGTATTGAAATGGAAAATTCAAGCACATATTAGTAGTTACAGAAACTAATAACCAAAGTAATGACTGAAAGTCAGTAAGATATAATGCTTTAAAAGGGTTTAAGTTGGTTTAAGAGGGTTTTAAAACATGGCATTTTTCTTAAAATTGGAGTGGAAGTTTCACCGTGGGTAAGATGGGGGATAGAAGGTTCTGTAAACTGGCAGATGAAATAATATAATAGGTATGTGCAGCTATTTTTGCATTAATCCATATTGTAGGTAGTTTCTCCACTCATTTATCGGATAGTTTGCTAAATCCAAATTTTAGAATAATAGAAATAAAAGTGAGGAAACTTCTGTTTGTGCTTTATAATTACTTAAAATATTTTCTAGGCAGTTCTTCTAGGACACTAAGATATTTACTATATTTATTTTTTATTGACTGTATTTATAAACAATAAGAACTAATGTATATATTCTGTATGAACTCACTCCATTATTTTAGTACGTTTTTCTATGAAAAGATAATATAATAAAGTGATTTATCATATAAAAATTTTAAAGTGTTATCTTATTAGTTTTCTTTAAACAGGCAAAAGAAACCTATTAATATTTTGTATATTCAAAGTAGAAATCTATGTGTGTAAAATGTTTGTGTGTTTTATTTTTGAAAACTAGGTTGGGGTGTGATTCACCCTCCATTTAAATGTTAGGCTTGACTTAAGTTTCAAAGCCCAGAGTTTCTCACAAAGGGCTCCTTGCATCTGCTGGCTCTTGCTGATAAGAACTCAGTGTTAGCTGGGCACGGTGGCTCAAGCCTGTAATCCCAGCACGTTGGGAAGCCGAGGTAAGAGGATTGCCTGAACCCAGGGGTTCGAGACCAGCCTGGGCAACTTGGCGAGACCTCATCTCTACAATAAATCAAAAAATTAGCCAGGCATGGTAATGCATGCCTATAGTTCCAGCTACTTGGAAGGCTGAGGCTGAAGGATTGCCTGAGCCCAGAAGGTCAAGGCTGCGGTGGCCATGAGTGTGGCACTGCGCTCCAGCCTGGGTGGCGGAGTGACTCCAACTCAAAAAAAAGGGAAAAGAACTCAGTGTTTAAGCCTTTTATTTATCTGAGGAAATTCCTGTTAGGTGTGTGCACATTCCCCTTTGTTTTCAGCATCAGTATTAGTGAGTTGCCTGTACGAATTACACAGTACACTATTCTTTTAGCAAAATCATTTTGCAGATGGAGGATACTTTCCTGTAGATGGGTATAAGCTGATCACAGCCATATTATATATTATAGACCTCTTTGTGGACTGATGTTTCAGTTAATGACAAGTTGTGTAATTCATTTTTAAAAATAACATCTAATCCCCGCACTTTGGGAGGCCAAGGCGAGTGGATTGCCCGAGCCTGTAAGCTTGAGACCAGCCTGGCAAATTGGCGAGACCTCATCTCTACAATAAATCAAAAAAATTAGCCGGGCATGGTAGCATGCGCCTGTAATTCAGCTACTTGGAAGGCTGAGGCGGAAGGATCGCCGGAGCCCAGCAGGTCGAGGCTGCAGTGGCCAAGAGCGGCCACTGCACTCCAGTCTGGGCGACAGAGTGAGACTCCAACTCAAAAAAAAAAAAAAAAAGAAAAAAAAGAAGTGGTCATAGGCTTTTCTTCTTTTCTTCAACAGACTAAATAAAACACTTTTTAAAAAGGAGAGAATTTTATCTGACTTGGAGTACTTACGTATACTCCAACTGGTTTCTTTTCATTTTCTTGTTTCTTTCTTTCTTTTCTTTTCTTTTTTTTTAGAAAGCAGGATTTACTAAGAGGAAAGAAAAGTTCCCACAGTGAGAGGAGACCCAAGGGGACTGCCCTTTTTTCATTTTCTTAAGTGATAATTTCATGGCTGGCATTTAAAGAATGCAACTGTATCATTTTGTTTAAAAAATGCTGTGGATTTTGAAATTGAATTAGAGCACTGAATAGACATGCCCAGAGTCATGATTACAAATTTAGGAGATAGACGACTCAGGAATTCCCTTTATTGGGCTGGTGGAAAGGCAGAGGAACCTTTAAATAGCTTCATGGGAACCTCAGTGTTCTTTTACCTGGAAGCTACAGACAGAAAATGGGAAGTGGGAATGTAATATGCTTTCTTTTCTTCCTTTTAAAGAGTTTCAACAATGAACTTTAAAAAAAAAGAACTTTCTGTAATATTCCAGCAATTTTTTTTGTAAATTGTGTGGAAATACTATTTCAGTAGGAAGTGTTTCTGGATAACAAAAGGCCAATATTGCATGATTGCTTGGATTTTAAAGCAGACTCTCTGACTTCATATGTCTTTGCTTTACAGCCTACTGTATGTTGGCATTACCTCAAACTCAGGGACCCCACAGGACAAAAGGAAACTCCCTTTCTGAGACTCAGTTGGAAACAGAAGGGGAATGATGGTTTTGGCTAAGTCTCCAGGGGGATGGTGTCTGTATTTGGAGAACTCTTAAGACCAGGAGGAGGGATGCCCAGGTTCACACTCTAGGACCCCTAAGACATTGTCACTGGGTAAGGTAGAGGGCCACTGCCAGAGGCGCATGCGAAAATGCCCTCTGGGGAAGTTCCAGGGACTCTCAGCTGCAGACCCAGGGGATCCCAATTCCTGGTCCTGCCTGAAAGGGGGCTATTGCTTGGCCTCAGAATGCTATGGCCAAGACATACTGCTTTAGTCTTTGTTTTCCAAACCTGTCACTGACTCTTCATTTTGGTGACAGATACCCTAATTTCCACACTGCCCAACCTCAGTTTTATTGTCAGGATAATTCAGTGTCTGATTACCCAGACCTTTATGGGTTAGTTGGACCATTGTATATACTGGTTTGTCTCATCCCTCTCTGGGTTATACTGTCTTACACTGCTCAGGCAAACTTGTATACACTTACACACACACACACACACACACACACACACACACACACACACACACACATCTGAGTCTCATCTGGCTAAGGAATGAGTTGCCAGTAAGATTATTGGAGCTACTAGATCTAGCTCTAATGGTTTAGAGTCATTACAGCAAACATACATAATTCAACATATTTATTTACTTAGTGTGACAACTGATGAACAAAAATGGACCAATCTCAATTGTGTAAAGTGGACTAAAGAGAAAGAAAAGTGATAGACAAATATATTTTGCAATGTTACATTAATTAAAAAACAAGTATGATTGATTTTTATTACTTTTTTTTTTTTGAGTTGGAGTCTCGCTCTGTCACCCAGACTGGAGTGCAGTGGCCGCTCCTGGCCACCACAGCCTCGACCTGCTGGACTCCGGCGATCCTTCCACCTCAGCCTTCTGAGTTGCTGGAATTACAGGCACGTGCTACCATGCCTGGATGATTTTTTGATTTATTGTAGAGATGAGGTTTCGCTGCCCAGGCGGGTCTCGAACCCGTGGGCTCAGGCAATCCACTCACCTCAGCCTCCCAAAGGCGCAGGATTACAGGCTGAGCCACCGAGCCCGGCTTATTACTTTTAAAATGGGTATTCTTTACTGTTTCCAGACCTTTGTATGTTTTTTTCTTCCTTTTTGTCAAATAAAGTGTTATTTCGGTCCTCTAATGTACAGGTTACTTTAAAATACAATCAATCAGGCCCTAAGTGCAAATAAAGTTCTGTTTTGGAGCTTATCACTGGTATAATTATTATTTTTTTATTTTCTAGCTTGCTCTTAAGAGCATGAACCACTTTGTAGCTTTATGGTAATGGAATATTTCTAGTGTTTACTGTCAAGAAAAAATGTTTAGCTGGGTGCAGTGGCTCATGCCTGTAATCCCAGCACTTTGGAAGGTGGAGGCGAGAGGATTGCCTGAGCCTAGAGGTTCGAGACAAGCCTGGGCAACTTGGCAAGACCTTGTCTCTATAATAAATTAAAAAGTTAGCTTGACGCAGTGGCATGTGCCTGTGGTATCAGTTACTAGGGAAGGCTTAGGCGGAAGGATCGCCTGAACCCAGCAGGTCGAGGCTGCAGTGGCTTTGGGCATGCCACTGCATTCCAGCCTGGGCAACAGAGTGAGACTCTGACTCAATAAAAAAGAAAACACATTGTGTAAGTGAAGATTGTATTCAGGGTTAAATGATTAGTATTAATATATATAGAATAAAATTATTACAAAATTTTAAAATGATTTTTATTAACTTGGTATCCTTTTTAAATACTCTGGAAAATTTATGAAAATTATAAGCCTTTAGTCATGCTAAGCCAGTTAAGAGTTTTTCTCTTAAATTTTATAATTAAGGGTTGCTTATAAATATTTAGGATATCAAGCTCTTACTATTTCTGTTGTCTTAAAAGAATAAGAAGTGAATCATGAACTGATCTGGTTTTTAAAAAATTCTTGAGGTGAATTCCACTGTTGCTTGACCATGTCTTCATGTGAATGTACTCTCTCTTATTCCCTGTTAAATATGAGAGGACATGGACTCATGTCATCATTCTCATGCTTAAATACTTAAAGTAGTCTCTTTTGCCCAACAATCTCAGAGTCTTCATTTTGGTACAGTAGAGTCACAACTTATTAGGTGGTTAGGTTTTAAAGACTGTGCCTATGGAAAAAAATTGAACACACTCAAAATGTTCCTTGAAAATCTCCTAAATTACCAAGAAGGTTTTCTTTATAGTCCTAAAGTTTGACTCCCTATGGAGTGATACATAGGTATGAATATTTTATGCATATAGTCAGTACAATACATAATAAAAACTGCATATCAGCAGTAGACTCTTACAGCCTTCATTAATGCACTTTTAAAATGTGTGTCTTTTGCTAGTAAGTGTGGCTGAATTTATGTCAATTTATTGCTAATCTTACCCCTTATGATAGATCTAGAGTGTAAGCTCCACAGGGGCAGAGATTTTTGTCTGGTTTGTTCATGGATAGATCCTCAGAGCCTAGAACAGGGCCTGGCACACAATAAGCATTCAGTAAATATTTACTGAATGAATGAACCCCAGTGTGTATTTATAATTTGGATCCACTTTATTCTACTTTAGCTCCCATCCCATTCAATGAAAAAAGTATTTTTTGGAACACATATTGACTTGTGTGAGGAACTTTGTGGGGCACTTTGGGAGAGGAGGGGATACAGAGGTATAGAAGATACTTTCCTACCCTTAGGAAAATAGTAGCCTAAGTGGGAAAACAGACACATAAGCAACTGGAATGAGGTAAGTACTGTGAAAGGGGCATAAGTACCATGTGGTGGCGGACAGAGGAGGAGACCTTAGTCCTGATGGAGGACTCTGGAAAGGCCGTGTGGGAGAAGAAGAGCCTGGTCAACTAGGCTCACTAGGACCAAGAGCATATCAGTAAGTGGAAGGTATTGGGACAAGGGATGGCATGAAGTGTCTCCCTCCTGTGCCTGGACATATTTCCCTTCTCTGTCCAGACTTCGTCACTTCCTCCCACCTACCTCACCCTCACTTTCAAATTATACTTTGCTCAGTCCCACCTCCCCTAGAAAAATCTATTTCTAATCTACAGCTCTACTGTTTCCAAACTCTGTAAGAGAGTTGTTGTCTGTCCCATACACTTGACTGTATTTTGTACTGTTCTTTTTTTTTGAGTTGGACTCTCACTCTGTTGCCCAGGCTGGAGTGCAGGTGGCATGCTCATGGCCACCTTAGCGTCAACCTTGTGGGCCCCTGGCAATCCTTCTGCTTCAGCCTTCCAGGTAGCTGGAATTACAGGTGTGTGCTACCACACCTGGCTAATTTTTTTATTTATTGTAGAGACGAGGTCTCATCAAGTTGCCCGGGATGGTCTCGAACCCGTGGGATCAGGCAATCCACTCACCTCAGCCTCCCAAAGTGCTGGGACTACAGGCTGAGCCATCGAGCCTGGTCTTATAGTATTCTCTTAACTACTGTCCTGATGCCATAAGAAAATAGAGACATTGGGTTTCTTTAAGTTCAAAGACTGTCATATAACATGTATTTTGAATTCTCACTGGCCTAGGTCACCAACTATCCGTGGTTGATTCCTAGCTAAGTATTAATCTAATTGAGTGATTTTTGGATTATGTTACTGTGGCATGAGCAAACCTAAATCTGTGTCCATTATTCTTTCCAAGAGGCTTCTCAACCACACTTGTCAAGGCTTGCTCAGCCTGAGATCTGTTCTATCTTTCCTGTTGATTTGGGAAGCACTACAGAAAAGTCAGGTTACATACATGGAAGATCACGTTATTACAAGCTGCTATTGCAGTGTGAAAATGGGGCCATTCATATTGTTCCTTGTTTCCTGATAATGAAATCATGAGTCAGTTATAGCTTTTATCTCAGCATTAACTCAAGAAATAAAAGGCCTCTCTATTTGCATAAAAGGAGTTACTGAGATTGTGTATACATTTTGTGCAGTGTATAGACCAGTCACTGATACCCTGAAAGAGAATTCAAGATACCCTGAAAGAGAATTGAAGGTATCTTGAGAACCAGATTAATTTAGCTCAGTACCCTCAAGACCATACCACGGTTCTGAAAGCTTTTGTCCCCCTTTGCTTTTATGTTGACTTTTTTTTTTTTAGAAAAGCCCAAACTATATCTCAGATTTCCAATAAAGATGGTAATGCAATTTGGCAAGAACTCTAATGAAGACATAATTGACCAAGCATCTCAATAAAGCTGTTACTTAAAAAATGACCAAGTATATTGATACAGCCTCTTGTACTCGGATTTAGATCCTTTGACCCCTGAAGAGTGGCTTTTGGGAATTGTGTGTCTGAAAGATTAATGCAGAGACTTGCCTTCTATATGTTTCATTTAGTCACCACAAAATTTCAAGACAACTATACTAACTTCAATAACAGGAAGGAGGGATTAAGTAATTTACCCAAGGTTGCAGAGGCAGATTGGAATTTAATTTGGGCCTTATTGAATAATTCCAAGGCCCATTCTTTCCACTGAGCTTTTGCTTTCAAAACTGAAAATGCCAGGGACTATGTGGTATGCATTTGAAAAGGAATCCCAGCTTGAATTGATGAATAATTCTTCTGGCAGTGAAACTGGATGATGACCTTAAAGCCTTCTTTGAAACCTTGTATGAATTTAATTAGCACTGCTAGTATTAATTTATCTGACAAGATAAATTCTTAGAAATGTGGTACCTCTGATAACATATAAGTAGATAATTGTGCCACCTTTTAAAAAATAAAATGATAGAGTCAAAGGCCTGCAAATAGCATATTTTTAGAAGTTTAAAAAATTGGGATAAAATTTGCAAACAGCAAAATGCACAGATCTTCAGTCCGGTGATTTTTGCAAATGCATAGTAAATTTATGCTACTCACAACCCAACCAGTAAAACATATCTATCACCCCCTAAAATTCCCCAGTGCTTCTTTCCCAGAGACCACCATTGTGCTGTGATTTTCATGACCAGGTATTAGTTTTGCTGTTAAGTGGCACATTTTGCCTAAAGGAAAAGCAAGTGATACTTCTGCACATTACTCAACAAGCACAGCTGTTAAGGTGGAATCTGTCCTCATATTCTTTTAAAAAGAGAACATTAACACTTGCAGAGTAGAGTTTTGAAAAATCATTTTTAATTTAATTAACCAATAGGGAAAGAAAAACAGAAATGCACTTTACCTGAACTATGTTATTTCGAAACGCTTCAGTAACATTTGGGAAAACAAATTTTTTGGGAAAGCGGATTTAGAGCTCCCACGTTATGCCACTTTGATGACTCACCTTTGGGCGCTCCCAGAAGAAAGCGACTCTAGGAGAGAAGTGACTGGCTTTGAAGTGTCAGGAGACCGCTGGCTCGCCCCTAAACCGCGGGGTCCCGGCTGCGGGCTGTGGGCGCGGCGGTGTCGGGGGATCTGCGTCCGCGGGGGCAGCGCCGCCTCCCGGCAGGACCCTGGCCGGCCGCGCGCGTTTCCTGCGGGTTTCCTGT
>NW_007259184.1:135758-151835 GCF_000164805.1 Carlito syrichta | reverse complement strand
CAGTCCCCGAGGCCCGGTCCTCTGCGCCACCTCGCCCGGCGTCCCGGCCGCCGCGCCTGCCGGTCCCGAGAGGTAAGCAGAGCGCTCCACGGCCAGGCGCCCGCGTCCCGGCGGGCGCTGCTGTGCCACGGGGCGGCCCTTGGCTCGGCTGGAGTCGGGAAGCGCCCCGGGACGCGCAGGTGGACGGTGGCGTTCCCTCCACGCATCCGCCTCCGCCCCGGGGGACACGCTTTAAAAGGGTGCGGGTCTCCACACCTCGGAGTCCCGACGTTGGCCTGAGCCGTCTGTCCCCCGGCGCGGGTGTTGCCGAGTGGCTGAGACCCGCCGCCGACGGGTGCTGAGTCCGCATCGCCGAGACCCTTGAAGAGTCGCTTCCTGGGATGCTAAGCGTTGCCGAATAAGTCTCTTTCCGAAAAGAAATTCTCTCTGGGGGTACAAACCGTGTGAGATGTAGGCATTTCAAAACGATCCTCCTTAAGAGGACTTTATGTAAGCTGATGACACCAGGGCTGGATTTCCAAGCGTGAACTTGACTTTCAGGCCTTTGGAGAGCTGAGTAGTTGGGGCGAGCGCGGCCGTGGGACCCGGGCAGAGCAGACTTGACTGAATAAATAACGCCTGTTTACACCAGCTGCTTTGGAGCGAGGAACTCCCTCCTATTAAATGTTATTTTCAGATTTATGCACACGAGCATGTGGATGTTTGCCAGAAGGGACAAAATCACTTTGCTTCTTTTTGTTTCTCCTTTTATTTGAAAAGTCAATGGTCCCATGGACATTAGCGTCATTCATTTTCTGCTGCTATGCAGGGGGACATAGAAGCGTTGAGCTAACTTGGTTTCAGTAGAGAGAGACATGGGATCTAAGGTCGGGTGATGCTGTCAGTTATTGAGAATATTTAAACTTCTCTCCACCTTCTCAGCTGATGCATTTAGAAATTGTGTATCAAGTGTATAGATGTGAATGCTATGAATGCTGTATAGAAGTATTTTCAAATGCATATAAGATATACCTAAGTTCTTATTGTTTTTAGAACGATTCTGAAGACAAACATCCTATGTAACTAGTTGTGGTATTGGGACCAACATGTCGAAAGAAAATAGGCAAGTAAAGTAGAAAAAAATTAAAGAGGCATATTATGTTTATGATCATAACCCATGTTATAATCGACAGGGAGGCTTTTTTTTTTAAAAAAAGTCCTGCTTCTGTTCCATTCTAGGTATTATTATCATACAATTCTGTGTTTTACTGGTCATTTTCATAAGAAAGAAAATGTGTTATAATCATGAAATCAGTTATAATGAGGGTTGTAAAAAAAGGCTATTGTGGTGGAAGCAACCAATTGGGAGAAGCCAGTTAAACTTTTAGGGAGCTTGCTTTTCCTTAGTTTGGCTATTGAATATCAGCGACTTAAAATAAGATTTTAATTGCACTTGGTGCCCACACTTGCTCAAGAGATGGGATGATGCTTTCTGCAAAGGCCTCACCCAGATTATGTTCAAGGAAAGAATTGGGTCAAATTTGTGGCCAATTACACTAAAACAGAATTTTCTCTCTCTTTCTTTCTTTCTTTTATTTTCTTCTTCTTCTTCTTCTTTTGTTTTTTTGTTTTGTTTTGGTTTTTTTTTGCTTATTGGGGAGGAGAGGGAGCATCAATAGCACCAATCATCTATAATTCCCTTCAAATCTCTGCTTGCTTTCAGGAAGTGCAGTATTTCCTTTGTTCAACCAACTCTTGCTGAAAGAAAGCAAATAGAGACACACCAGTTTCCTTTCCACTGAATTTTAGTTTATTTCAATAGATCTTCTTAAGTCCATTAATTTTGGTCCTTATATGAAGAGATGTAACAAGAGATGCTTGCTTATTAAAATATACTGACTGAATAATAGGGAGATTATAAACATTAAGAAAATATATATTTGGTTATGTTTAATAGCACAAAGTGTGCTAGCATGGAAAAAAAAACTATTCTTAAATGTCCTGCATCTTCTTCTATTGTCAAATAGACTGTTTATATCAGAATAAGTGCTTCTTCTCACAAATCACTTTGTACCTCAGGCCAACAAGATTTTCCCTGCCATCCTAGGTGGTCTGGGAAGATTGGTTGTGTGAATGAATCATCGTCTCCTGCTGCATATCAGCAGCAAGTACTGCAAGACTGACAGAAGATGATAATTGTTATTTATCTGTTTTGTCCTTAAGACTACCCTAAATAAACCAAGTCAGGATTACATGGAGTTCACATTTAATTGTAATACTCTGTCTTTTTTAAAGCTTTGATAGCTTGGATGTAGCTCTTAGAAATGAAATAACCCAGATAACACCAATTGTGCAAGGAAGTGTTAATATACCGTTTGTGGATGCCAGGCAGGGAAGGCTTGGGTATGCACAGCACAATGCTAAATGAAAGTTTGCCAAAATTTAGTGAATTGATCAGTGCAAAATGCTGAGCAGATAAATAATGTGAAAATGTATTATTCAAATTGGCTAACTCTTTGATAAAATTAAGCAAATAATTAGGATGTGCCATAATGAGAAGGGAGTTTGGTGCTTCGCAAAGATAATCTTGGTATTGGGCATACCTGAATGTTCTTGACAGATAAGCTGTAGTGTGATGAAAGGGGCTTGTATAATTACAGATCATTGTTCCAGGGAAAATTAGTTTTCTCCCTAGTTTCCTTTCATTGTCATGTGGAAGTTTGACTTCTCAGCATGGTTTTGCTATTTCATGATTACTACTTTATGAATCACATTGAATGGAGCCATCATTTTCTGAGGTTCTAATTCGGTGTTTTTGAAAAAAAAAATCACAATTCGAATGCGAGGAAGGACATGAGGAGACTAAAGACCTGGGATTTTGCTGATTGGAATCTGATGTTGAAAGACTTTTCAAATCTATTGGTGGGTGGTGTTCTGTGACAATGGTGAGTAATGTGAGTATACTTAATGCTGTAGGTATCAATAACAAAACTTAAGTGTGAGGTCTGTAAATGTGTTGATGTTGATAAAGAAGACAGAGTAGAGCTTACAGTGCAGTACCTTTTAAACTGTGTATCTTGCACTCTGGATTCTCTTACGGAGCTTTAGGTATTCTGCATGATTCAAATTTCACTTTAAATATACCAGGGGTGCCAAAAAATATATACTTTTTTTTTTTTGAGTCAGAGTCTCACTCTGTTGCCCAGGCTGGAGTGCAGTGGCATACTCACGGCCACCACAGCCTCGACCTGCTGGGCTCAGGTGATCCTTCCACCTCAGCCTTCCAACTAGCTGGAACTACACGCATGCGCCACCATGCCTGGCTAATTTTTGGATTTATTGTAGAGACGATGTTTCTCCAAGTTTCCTAGGCTGGTCTCGAACCCCTGAGCTCAGGCAATCCTCTCTTCTCGGCCTCCCTAAGTGCTGGGATTACAGGCTTGAGCCACTGTACCTGGCAAAATATATACATATTTTAAGAGATGTTATCTAGTATTACTTTTCAAAGTTGAATTAGATTACAGTACCAGTATACAGTATGATGTTCACTCAAAAGATGATGTTAATCAGATTAATGCTAGCATCACCATGCGACAGGCAGGGCAAAGAAAATGGCAGAAGCACAGTTGTCATTCGAAGAGCTTAAGACCATTTTGAAGTGGTATTTGAAATTTGAGAACATTGTGCAAGTAACAGTAACCGTGGAGGCATGTGTATGCAACAGAATCTCCAACACACCTAACAGTTGCACACATTCATGATAAATCTGAGACGCATGGGACTGTGTGTGATGTGCACACGGGAAGATCCAAGAGGCCTCACATAGCAAGTCCTGCCGTAGTTCGCTGTAATCAGAAGTGTCTGGACACCGATGGTAATGACTTTGATCACCTCTTGTGATTGCAGAAGTCAAATGTGATTTGTATTCAACTTTTGTTATCAGTATATATTGAGTATTACAATTTTAATACAGTTTTTTCCCTTTCTTAAAATGTGTATGCATTTTTTTGCTACCCTCTGTATTTTTAACTCTTTTACAAAAATAATTTTAAAAATATCCAACTCCCATTTTAACACATTGGAGACAGGTATTTACAAAATAATAAAAAACGAACTCCCATTTTAACAAACAGGAGACAGGTATGTTATCTTGAGTTCTCTGATTGATTTCCCAGTAATTCAATATCACAAAATAACCCCCCACCCCCATCCCCCACAGTGCTATTTTGTATATTGAGGTTCTACATAAGATTTCACTTGACAAGAGTTTTGGTGCTAAAGTATCTTTGGAATCATTTTGAATTTGGGTCCTTAATAGTTATGTACTACCAGGCAAGTTTTTTTAATCTCCTTCAACCTTAGCAGAGTTGTTATGATAAAATAAAATCAAGAATGTGAACCATCTTGAATATTCAAGTGAAAGTAGGTGCTTAAAGTGAATTCTCTTCATTCAGTTTGTTTCAACTAAAAACTGAGTTCATTTCTCAGAGAGTTTTACACAGCTATTGAGTCAACAAGATTGTAACATAATCTTCCCTACTTTTATTTTGATGATTTCCAAATATTTCATAGATATCTATGCAGTAGATGGTATGGGAAGCAGACGTTATTTTCAAATTTGATGAAGAAAAATTGTGATCGAAGACATAGAGAATGCTGGTTTGTGTAATATCAGTGGCACAGCCAATTAAATGGACCATGTGGTATACTTTTCATTTAATTAGATCTCTTCTCTCAGTCTTTTCTTCATGAAGAAGAAGTTTATTTAAACAAGAAGACACTTGATTTAAGGAAAACAAATTTGAGATTCATTTATTTTAAAGTAACTTATTCCTACTTAAAAACAGATTGCTCTACATGAAATAGCTGTCTACAAAAAATTATGTGTCCTTGATTTCATAATAATAAAAAAGTTGAAATTCTCAAATTTTTTTTTTTTTTTTTTTGAGACAGGGTCTCATCTATTGCCCAGGTTGGAGTGCAGCGGCATGATCATTGTTCACTAAAGCCTTGAACTTCTGGGCTCAAGTGATCCTTCTGTCTCAGCCTCCTGAGTAGCTGGGACTACAGGTGTGTGCCAACACACCTGGCTAATTTTTTTGTAAAGATGAGGTCTTGCTTTGTTGCCAAGGCTGGTCTTGAACTCCTGGGCTCCTGCAGTCCTCCTGCCTTGACCTCCCAGAGTGCTGGGGTTACAGATGTGAGCCACCACGTCTATCTTGAAATTCTCAATTTAAACAAAGTATGCAAAGATATCTGTTGCTGTTAAGAGCAAAAAATTACTGGAATATAAAAATAAAAGTTGAGAGCATAAAACAGAGCATAGAAGTTGAGCTCACAGGCCACTAATTGCAAATAAGCTATTTTCATAGATCTGGGTTTTTTCTCCTTCATCTCCACTTGATAGTGATGATGGTAATGTACCATTACCAGTCGTCTTGTTTTTTTTTTCTTTTAAGCAACATACTTATTTAGAAACACCAGTTGCTTTGAGTACAATAAGGAAATGGAGAGAGGGGAAATGAAATAGAGAAAACTGTACTATTTGGTAGAATCAAATTGTAGTTTTCTAAGTGAGAATATGTTATTGTCTGTATGCACAAGAGCTGTAAAGCAGCAAATTCTCTCTTTAGTACACGCCTCCTATCTGTGGCTGCTGGAGCCCATCAGTTGTATCTTTATTCTCCATTTCCAAGTGGGCATGTGTGTCTCTTTCACTGGTGTGTTCTCATTAAATCAGAATCTGATCTGCATCATTGACAATCCTTGTCATTCACAATAGACTTTCATTAGTTAACCAAGTAGTATATATGCCTCTTAATAAGTGCACCAGAGAACCATCCTGCCCCCCGCAGATTCAAATGAATATGGCTTTGTTCATGGTCTTTACCCTCTCCTTGGGCTGTAGTGAGTGTGGGGTCTCTTTCACCATTAGTTCACTAAAGGTGCCAGGCTGATTCTGAGCCAGCTGCATCAGAATCAGCCATCTTCCTCAACCTTCAGTGGTCTCTCTACAAAAGGTTATATCCCTCAACTTCTGTTTTGCCTAAATGGAAAAAAAAAAAAGAAAAGAAAAGAAAACGAACTATATCCTGTTAGGATTTTCAAACAAGTAGTGACCAAGCATTCAAGTCTATGCAAGTTTTATATATTCTGTTTCACTTCATCTCAAATGAGAACCAGGTGAAGTGCTGAGCTAATAAAATGAAAAGAAACCTCTATGTGCCCAGATGTTCATGTGTTGATTCTAATAATCATGGACTGAATACATATAGTCCCCTTGAGAGCTAAGCTAATGGTGCACAGGATCATACACAGTAGTATAGTGGACATTGGATACTCAGAGGGGGAGGACAGGAAAGGGGTGAGGGATGAAGAACTACCTGTTGGGTACAATGTACACTATTTGGGTAACGGGTGCACTATAAAAACCCAGACTTCACCACTATACAGTTCACCCATGCAACTGAAAACCACTTGTACCCCTAAAGCCATTGAAATAACAAAATAAAAAATAAAATGAATCATACAAAATTGACCATCATAATTGATTGGTAATACCTTGACACATTAGTAAGATGATGATTTGTCATTGATAATGAAACAAAATACACAAGTTCAATTTCTGTTCCAAAGAGAAGAGATTATATAACATGGGCAAAAGAGCTATGAAAAATAAGTGCCATGAACGTGTGAGGTATTACATTTAAATTCATTTATGTTAAAATATCAAACTCATGTTAGACTGGGTGTCTTATTAGGCAATCTGCA
This sequence comes from Carlito syrichta, assembly GCF_000164805.1. NCBI lineage: Eukaryota > Metazoa > Chordata > Mammalia > Primates > Tarsiidae > Carlito > Carlito syrichta. The sequence continues at coordinate 145,085 of NW_007259184.1, read as the reverse complement.
ATTTAACACCATATCAGTTTTCTCAGGGAACAGCTTTCAAGACTATGCTGAGCTGTTTTCTCTGATCTAGTGATTCCCAGGACTGGAATATTCTATTGCGTTTTCTCTACTCACCTAAATTGCACTCTTTTATCTGTGATTATATTATTATATACCTCTTCTGCTAATTTTTCTTTCTAAATGTGAAGAAATATCTCCTGGCTTAGAATAATTATATATACTGTGTGTTAATCTGCTTAGAATGCTAATTGATACTATATAGCACTTCAGTGTGGACTTCCTTTTAAAGAAGTTTTGGTAAAGGTATCCTCGCCTTACTCTCCTTGATAACATTTAGGACAAAAACAAAACAAAAAAATTTACACCTTTGGAACAACTAAAGAATATCCAGATGCTAAAAAATATATGAAAAGACATGATTTTAAAAAAAGACTACCAGCCCAAACAACATATGAGCCCCTTTGGACATGGAATTTGATATGCATATGTTCTATATGAATGAGGTATATAAAATGAGAATAATAAATTCATACTTGCACAAGTTGTTTTTCAAACCTAAAAGATACTGTAGTCTCTTAAATCTAGAATTGGTTCTTTAGCCATGGGCCAGCTGATTGTTGTGTTGGTAAACTCTGCCTCCTTTGATATGTATTTGGACAGGGATCAAGATCGAAACAAAGATTCTTATGTGTCTGTGTTCTTTGTGGTGTGGTCTTCATTTCAGCCGCTCTGCTGGGTCTCTTTTTAAAAGATGATTGATCCTAACTGAATGATACCTGGGAAGCTACCAGCCATCTATTTAGGCCAATACCAGTTGCTGGGTACTGTTAGAATTTTCAAGGACAAACCTACTCATTTCATGAGCATTCACTCTAGCCCTTGGGCGACCCATGCAGAATAAAGTGTCAATATATCTCAACCACACTGGTTCCATTACTGGTAAAAATTCCCAAGTGCTTCTCTTGAATATCAGACAATGTAACTTTGAAGTAAATTCAGGGTCTTACACTTAAAATATTCTAGAGCAGTTTGTATTGTTATTTAAATCAGACTTTCTCTTACTTCACTGTATATCCATTTCCCTCAAATACCAGAATATGGTTAAGATGAAAAATTTGAGGTACTGGATTTTTTTTAATCCTGAGAACTGTTAATTCTAGCTCTAGATTTTCATTGCAGATTTCTTATATTGTTGAGTGTTGAGAATTCAGAGTATCACTAATTAATTATTTTAAACATAACCATGAAAGATGAAGTTGAAGGAACAGAGCCATTTTAGAGTGGAAATAACACCATGCCCACTTCCCAGGGCCTGTACTCCATCTGTGTTTTACATCATCCTTGACTCAGTTCTATTCTGTCTAAAGTGCTGTTTTATTCAATGTCACCAATAGTGCTTCTTAAATGCACCTTTAAAAAACCAGTTCTAAATCCATAAGAACAAGTACCGTATGTTCTCACTCATAAGCGAACCTTGAACAATTATAATACTATAATAAGAAAACAATTGGCAGTAGTGGGAAACTGACAGAGGAAGGGGGCTGGGAATGGCAGTTGAGGGAAACTGCTGGGGAGGGAGGGGCACACCTCATCAACAAGGGTATCTGCATAACCAACGTTTGTATACTTAACCCTGAATTGTATCCCACATCTTTATAATAAAAAATTTTTTTCTTTCTTCAAAACGAAACAACCAATTCTGACCATTTTGTTTCAGTTTTCAGAGAAGCTGAATATCTGCTCTTGGGAGAGCCAGGCCATGTAGCGCTAAGCAACACACAGTGTGTGTGGATTTCCAGTATTTTGATGATGCTAATGGGATGCTGAGGAATGTATCTTTCCTACTGTTGGAGGCCAACACCAATCAGACTGTTACTACCAAGTACCTCCTGATCAACCAGTCCCAGGGAACACTCCAGTTTGAGTGCTTCTATTTCAAGGAGGCTGGTGACTACTGGTTCACAATGACGCCAGACGTGACAGACAACAGCACTATAGTTCCTTGATGGGAGAACAGTGCCCTTCTGAAGGTAGAATGGCCTGTCTTTCATGTTGACTTGAACAGGACCTCCAAGGCAGCAGAAGGCACCTTCCAGGTGGGCCTATTTACCAATCAACCACTATGCCTGTTTCCTGTGGACAAGCCTGACATGGTAGTAGATGTCATCTTCACCAACAGTCTTCCTGAGTCAAGAACAAATCCAGGACAGCCGCTGGAAATAAGAACCAGCAAAACGACAGAACTTGCTCAGAGTCAGTGGGTTGAGTTTGGCTATGCCCCCATAGGACCAGAAGCCTATGTTACTGTGTTGCTAAAGCTACCTGGGTGAGACTCAGTCATTACCTCCACGGGACCCATTGACCTGGCCCAGAAATTTGGATACAAACTAGTAATGGTGCCGGAACTCACATGTGAGTCTGGTGTGGAGGTGATGGTGATGCCTCCCCTGTGCATTTTTGTCCAAGGAGTGGTCACTGTCTTCAAGGAGGCCCCCAGACGCCCTGGGGAGAGGACCATTCAGCTGGCTGAAAACAATCTGCCTCTAGGAGAGAGGAGAACAGTATTTAACTGTACTTTGTTTGATGTAGGGAAGAATTAATACTGATTTGACTTTGGCATTTCAAGCAGAAGCCATTTTTTCCACAAAGGAGAAGGAGTGCATGCTAATTCAGAGAAATATGGGTTGGTATTGAGATTTAAAAAATTTTTTTAAAAATCAGTTCAGTGTCCAAATGTAATCAAAGCTATTATTTAGGATTTGTGAATTGTACCATTATTTTTATGGTTCACTCCCTATGATGTACCAATTGGCATTATCATTCATATGTCAATAATTAAGAGTACTGGTAAACAGACCCACTTACTTAAACTCTTTAGATCTCAGTTTTCCCATCAGTAGAATAGGGATCATAAGAGTCCCTACCTCAGAGTTGTGGGGATTGAATGAAGTAAACTTGCAATGTTCTCAGTGTACTGCCTGGCATATAGAAAGTGCTCCATAAACATTAGCAATTGTTAAACTAATATATTTTTATATAATGTTTATTATATATAATATATAATATGTATTATATATAATTACTATACAATATATATTCTATATTATATAGGTAAGTCCATGGTAGAAATTATTGGAATCTCAAACTAAATCTCAATTGTATTTAGTAACTTCGCTCTTTGTCTGAGTATGTCTCTCTTCTCTTAAGACATCCTTATAGGAATGAAGCCTTTTTAGTGAGAAAGCAAAGCAAGGTTTTTAAAAACTTATTCTGATCCTGTATGCCTTGTGTAGTGCCCTACCTAATCACAAGGAGTAGGTTAGGATAATTCCATCCACCCCCCACCCCCACATTGCTCTTTGCATTTCTTTTCCTGGGGTCAACCTGGTCTTAGCAAGCACTTTAATTTGGCAGAGATGATCTGGTTTGCTTCCCTGTTGTTTTTATCTTATCCCCAATAAGGCCAGAGATCCCTGACTACACATGCCTCTGACTATGCTTATCTGTAACGCTAAGTGTTTCTTGCTGCAAATTTACCCACTTTATCTCCTTAGAAGTTCCTTCCTTTGGCCCTCTCCCCTCCCTGGCCATTTCCCTGCATTCACTCCCCTCTCTCCAGCCTAGATTCCATGTTCCATTCCTTTTACCCCTCTCCGACCAGTATCCTAAACTCTTTTGCCCCCTGTTGTCCTTTCGATTCACCTGCCATGCCGCACTCCAGCTCTGCATGACTTCAGCTATCTGCTGGCTGCCCACTGGACCCAGGCTGCATGAAAAGCTTCCCCTAGGCAGGCTGGTGCCACCACCCTCCACAGGGCCTGTGTGCTGCCCAGCATGTCACCCTGGCCAGGTCATTCTCCTGTTCTGCACAACAGCCCTTTCAGACCTCCTCCACTCTCCACAAATATCAACTCCTGCCTGTTGGTTAACTCTGAGTTGACTTTGCCAACCAGCACACAGAGCAGCTGGAAGTCTTTAGGTAGGAACTCCACATCCTCCCACTAGAAGATCTGTGAGCCTACAGGTGGTCAGACCCAGACACTCTCCTCCTTTCCTGTCATCATGGAAGAGGTGTTTCTCCCTCCAGTGGATCTCAGCCTCTCTGCTCATTTGAGGAACATTCTGTTAGTCATCATCCCGTCTCTCTCTCCTATCTTTAAACTGTCCTTCCTTTACTGGCTTATTCTCATCAGCTTTGAAATGTACTTAATTCTCTTATCTCAAAACAAAGCAAAAACCACCCTGTGCAAAAAAACCATGTGCTCTCCCACTGACATCACCCTCTTTCTCTCTTCTTCACTTATAGCCCAAAAACTGTGCTTAAGAAGTTGTCTACCCTGTAGATTCATCTGTTTACCTCCCATTTGCTTTTCAACCCACTGTAAACTTGTTTCCACTCCCCACTCATTCACTGAAAGTGCTCTCACCTAAGCAACTGGGAATGAGTTGCAGGTCTCCAAATCCAGGGTCATTTTAGTGCGTGTCTTCATTGATTTTGGTTCTGGGATGCCACACTCACCTTGCTCACTTTCCATCTCCCTGGCTGCCCCTTCACCGCCTCATGTCATCCCACAGGTGCTGGCCATCTTCTCATTTCACACACTTGCCAGGTGATTAGGCTTGATGCTCATGACTCCAGATGGCATCTTTCCCCTGCTCTTCTCCTGAATTCAAGCACTCCTGAATAGCTGGCATCCTTCAGATATCTCCCAGGCACCTCAAAGGCAGCATGTCTGAATTGGACTCATCAGTGCCCCAGCCCGGCTCTTCAGAGTAAGACTCCACCATCCACCTCAGAAACCAGAAACCAGGAGTCCTGGAAATTACATCATTGAACCCTACAGCTTTATCTCCTGGTTGCCTGAATCTCTTCATTTCTCCCCAGTTCCACTGACATCATTTGGGTCAAGCCTGCATCACATCCCTTACCTTCTCTCTCACAGCATATTCCTAATTGGTTCCCACCCATCCACTTCTTTCTGTCGCTGTAGACAGAGGGATTGTTTAGTATTCAGGTCAGCTGAGGCTATTCTCCTACTTAAAACCTTTCAGTCACTTCACTTGACTTCAGGCTAGTTCAATTCCTTTGCTGTGAGTTGGCTCAGCATCCTTTAGTGCCTCTTTCATGGCAGTTATCACTTCTGCCTTTGCTTGTTTAATGTTCTTCTACCTCTGCTGTTTAATGGTATCCCCCAAGCAGATGGAGGAAGCTCATTTGGTGGCAAAATTCAACTCATGCTGTCATGAAGCTTTTAATGGTCATTATTTGGCCCACTTAGTATGCCTGGCACATTAAAATCTCAATACATATTTGTTAAAGTGAAAATTGACCTCAGATCTGGCTAGTCTCAACTAGGTATTAGGAAAAAACAACTTGAGTGAATTTAATCATCTAATATATTCTTGCCTTTTCAGAAGAAGATAATACTTGTTTGGGGAAAAAAAAGTCTGAATCTATAGGAAATGAACCAAGAGAAGTCAAGAAATTTGGGCCATTTGATTAAAGAGCAACAAGGGACCACCTTGTTGGTTTTCTAAGCTGTTGGGCATTACATAGATGCTTCCATTCGATGTCCAAAGACTGGGCTTTAAAACCCACAGCAGGCAGCCTCCAGCTGGCTGCTGCAAAAACCCGGAGCAACTGCGTGTGCTCGACAGTCCTCCTGGAGGCGAAGCTGGGCGGTTGGGCATGCTCAGTAGCTGGGGGAGGTTTGGGCGGAGAGTAGAAAGCTTTGACTCTGCCTCCCATCCCCTCCCTCTGGCCCCCACCCCCCCTGGCCCCTACCCAGCCCGTAGTAGTTCCCCAGCATGCGCCCGGGGAGACTGGGAACATGGCACTCGGAGCAATGTAGCAGCCGAGAAGGGGATAAGACACCGCTGCTTCGCTGACAGCTAGCCACCAGAAATACACTGTGGTGAAATGCTTCCACCTCTTGCCAAAATGAGCACTGAAGAAAGATGAAGAGGACTGAAGAACACCAGCGAAAAGTTGCAGAATAAATAGTCACACTCCTCTGGAGTCTTTCATTCATCTTCAGCCATCACAAAAAGCCTTACTGTGTCACCCAGGATGGATTGAAGTGGCATGATCAGGACCACCGCAGCCTCAACCTCCTGGGCTCAGGTGATCCTTCCACCTCAGCATTCCAAGTAATCGAGACCACAGGCATGTGCCACCTTGCCCAGCTTATTTTTTAATTTATTGTAGAGACAACATCTTGCTAAGTTGCCCAGGCTGGACTTGAACCCCTGGGATCAGGCAGTCCTCTCATCTCAGCCTCCCAAATTGCTGAGATTACAGGCACGAGCCACCACACGTGACAGAATTTATATTTTTAAAAGGGCATTTTGCCTTATTATAGCTAACTAGTAGATGGGGGGCATCTCAAAAGATATTTTGGTGGGAGAGTTCCAGTAAGATGGCGACGGCATAGGTGAATTTGTGAGATTCTCCAAACGTGAGTTCCCAAAAAGACTCTTTCTTTCCTTCCCCACCCCCCTCCCATTGCCAGCCACACTGGTCCGAGGCCCAGGGACCCTTGGTCCCACACAGGGACGGATATTGCGGCCCCCGGCTGCTGCTGCTCCACTATATGTGACTCCTCCCCATGCCGGAGTCCAGGGTCTCGGCTCCCTCCCTGGCTACATCATCTCACCCAGCACCCAGCACCAAGCTGCCAGTCACCCAGGGAGGCTATGGGCGCCTGCCCCTCAGAGATACCAGTCCCATTTCTGGTTGAAATACCCTGTGAGGGACTCAGGGCCAATCTTGCCGCCCACTGCCTGCGCTTTGGAGCTTTGGAGCTCTGGAGCTCTGGGCCCACCCTGGCTGAGGCACTCAGTGCGCTTGTGTAAGGGAACAGCATATCTTAAGGAGGTGCTGATCGGAGGCTCCCAGCTCCAGAGGAGGGAACTCCCGACCCCCTCCTCCACCCCAGCCTGCTGGTGGGACCCCGGATCCAACACTCAGCTGTACAGCTGATCCCCAGTGCCTCCCATTCCAGCACAGTCCATCACAGTGGATTACACAGGGACCCAGAGGAGCAGAAAGAAAAGAACCTCAAAAGTGAAGCTGCCATCTCGGCCATTCTCCAGGCAGAGATTTGCATTGCCCCGCCCACCTATCAGCAGCCTCCACCTCAGTTCCTAAGGTAACATCGTTAAACAGGAGACAAAGCCACTCCCCTGCTGAATCAGACAAAGGCAACATCACAGACCTCCCAGGCAGAGGGTAAAAAAAAAAAACCAAACAAAAAAAAAAACCAAACAAAAAACCCAAGCTGCCAGTAAATCTAACTGCCTGCAAGGAAAACAAAGGGGAGAGGCTGGAGATCAGAGCTGAAGAGACTTTAGACACTCAGGAAAGATTCCAGAGCTAGTCTGATCTCTTATTTTGACTTTTGATTTTATCATTTTGACTGTTTGTTTTGCTCACTTTTGTTTGCTTTCTGACTTACAGTGTTTCATGATTTTATTGGTCTGTCTCTGTGTAGCTACCAGTATCCTTTACGGAATTTGGCTCACATGTTTTTTTCACCTCAAAAGTGAACAAAGCCAGAGGACCCTCATAAGGAAGAACAGGAGATTGCACAAGTGAAACTAAAGCAACCCCACCTTCCCTGAAAAACAGAATTAAAGAAGGGGAGGGAAAGGGGGAGTGAGAGAAAAATCTACACAAATGAAGAAAAACCAAAAGAAGAATATGGGTCTTTCCCAGGCCTCTGGGAGAGCAGACACTGAGAAAACTGACTTCGGAATGCAAACAGTGAAGAGCCCCCAGAATGGTCCCAAACTACAAACCTAGATATCAAGACATTAATGGAGAGATTAAAAAGAATTGAGGAGAGACAAGAAGAAACTAGGAAGGAGCTGATATCTGAGATAACAGTAATAAAGAATACTGTGAATGAAATAAATAACAAACTGATAAGCATGGAAAGCAGAATTGCAGAAGAAAGAATCTCAGAGCTTGAGGACCAAAATATAGAACTAACCCAAACCTTAAAAACACAGAAAATAAGCTCAAAAAGACAGAACAAAACCTTCAAGAGATGAGTGATTACTTCAAGAGACCGAACCTAAGAGTAATTGGAATTCCTGAAGCAGAAAGAGAGACAGAGACCACACTGGAACAAACTTTCCATGAGAAAGTTTGTTGACCACTAATCAGTGATACAAAAATTCAAACACAAGAGATTCAGAGAACCCCTCCAAGACAACAAATGAGAAGACCAACTCCTAGACACATAACAATTTGCCTAAACAAAGTAGACATAAAAGAAAAAATCCTAAAGGCAGCAAGAGAAAAAGGCCCTATCACTACCATGGAAGACCAATTAGAATAGCAGCAGATTTATCTTCAGAAACCCTGCAGGCTAGGAGAGCTTGGAGCCCTATCTTCAATGTCCTAAAAGATAAACAATTTCAACCAAGAATAACCTATCCAGCCAGATTAAGCTTCATCAGTGAGGGAGAGTAAAATGTTTCCCAGATATCCAATCCCTAAGAATTTATGCTACAACCAAACCACCTCTACATGAAACACTTAAGAAAGTACTAAACACAGAAGAAAAGGAAAAAAGAACAACGTTCTTCACAAGAGTACAGGAAAAAGAATAAAATACACATGAACCAACCCCAAAGCCACAAGAAAGACAAAAACCAAGTGGAAGAACAACAACTCTATAAGAACTCTATGATAGGGGCAAACTCTCACATTTCAATAATTAGCCTGAATGTGAATGGTCTAAATGCATAAGACATAGGATGGCAAAATTGATAAAATATCACCAGGCAACAATATACTGCCTTCAAGAGACCCATCTCTCTAGAAAGGACATGCACAGACTCAAATTTAAGAGGATGGGAAACAAATTTTCAGGCGAATGGAACACAAAAGAAAGGAGGAGTCGTGATCCTAATTTTAGGCAAAATACCATTTAAGCTATCAAAAATTAAAAAAGACACAGAGTGCCACTACATAATGATAAAAGGTTCACTCCATCAACAAGAAATATCTATCCTAAATATATATGCACCCAATATAGGTGTGCCAACTTTCAGAAAGCAACTTCTAGGAAAACTAAAGAAAGATATGTACTCTAACACCATCATAACTGGGGACTTTAATACCCCACTCACAACCCTAGCAATGAGATCCAGAACCTCAGTGTGACTCCTGACCAAATGGACTTAATCGATACCTACAGAACACTCCATCCAAAGACCAGAGAGCGAGCCGGGCTCAGTGGCTCAGCCTGTAATCCCGCGCCTTTGGGAGGCTGAGGTGAGTGAATTGCCTGAGCCCGCGGGTTCGAGACCCGCCGA
>NW_007259184.1:77459-135668 GCF_000164805.1 Carlito syrichta | reverse complement strand
ATAAATCAAGCATAAGCAAATTTAAAAGGACCGAAATTTTACCATGCACCTTCTCAGATCGCAGTGGAATAAAAATAAACATTAACACCAAAGTCCCCCCAAAACCCACAAAGACATGGACACTAAACAACATGATGCTAAACAACTCCTGGGCCAATGATGAAATCAAAACAGAGATCAAAAGATACCTGTAAACAAATGAAAATGAAGAAACATCTTACCAAAATATCTGGGAAACCATGAAAGCTGTAGTAAGAGGGGAATTTATATCCCTATAAACGCACATGAAGAAAATGGAAGGATCACAAATTAACAGCCTAACAAGCCACCTAAGGAAGCTGGAAAAGCAAGACCACAAAAACCCTAATTTCAGCAGAAGAATTCAGACACCCAATAAAAACCCAAACCCAGGACATAGAAGACAAAAAGATAATACAAAAAAAAAATAAAATGAAACAAAAAGCTGGTTCTTCAAAAGATCAATGGTCCCCTAGCTAGACTGACCAAGAAAAAGAGAGAAAAAACCCAAATAAGCACAATCAGAAACACAAAAGATGAAGTCACATCTGACCCTGAAATACAAGAGATACAAGAGATCATTAGAGACTACTATGTACACTTGTATGGAAACAAACTTGAAAACCTTTCGGAAATGGAGGACTTTCTGTCATCACACAACCTAGGTTGAAACAAGAAGAAATTGAGACCCTAAATAGATCAGTAGCAATTAAGGAAATTGACTATGTAATAAGAAAACTACCTACAAAAAAAAAAAAAAGCCCTGGACCAGATGGCTTTCCAGCAGAATTCTTCAAGACATTTAAGGAGGAACTGAATCCAATCCTACTGAAGGTATTTCAGGTGATTGAGAAAGATGGAACTTTCCCCAAATCATTTTACGAAGCTAACATCACATTGATACCCAAGCCAGGTAAAGACCCAACAAAGAAAGAGAACTGCAGGCCAATATCTTTGATGAACATAGATGCTAAAATTCTCAACAAGATTCTAGCAAACCGGATTCAACAACACATCTCAAAAATTATCCATCATGACCAAGTAGGCTTCATCCCTGGGATGCAAGGCTGGTTCAATATTCATAAAACCATAAATGTAATCAGATACATCAACAGATGTCAAAACAAAAGCCACATGATTATACCATTAGATGCAGAAAAAGTTTTTATAAAATCCAACACCCCTTCTTGATAAAAACCCTCGAACATCTAGGCATACGGGGAACATACCTCAAAATAGTAGAAGCTATCTATGGGAAACCCATAGCCAGCATACTCTTAAGTGAACAAAAATTGGAACCATCTACCCTGAAAACTGGAACAAGACAAGGATGCCCACTCTCACCCCTCCTATTCAATATAGTATTGGAAATCCTGGCTAGAGAAATCAGAGAAGAGAAGGCAATGAGGGGTATCCAAATAGGAAAAGATTAAGTCAAGTTATCTCTCTTTGCAGATGACATGATTGTGTACTTTGAAAACCCAAGAGAATCTGTCAGAAACCCCCTAACACTGATAAAAGCCTTTGGCAAAGTCTCAGGATATAAAATAAATGTGCAAAAGACAATCGCATTTCTTTACACCAATAATAAACAAACAGAAACCCAAATAAAAAGCATAATTCCATTCACAATAGCCACAAAAAAATGAAATATCTTGCCATCTTCCTAACCAGGGACGTGAAAGACAAAACTCTGCTCAAAGAAATCAAAGATGACACAAACAAGTGGAAAAATATCCCATGCTCATGGGTTGTAAGAATCAACATTGTGAAGATGTCCATCTTACCTAAGGCAATCTACAGATTCAATGCAATACCCATCAAATTACCAGCAACATTCTTCTCAGACCTAGAAAAAATGACACAGGAATTCATATGGAAACACAAACGACCAAGAATAGCCAGAACAATCCTCAGCAAAAAAACCCAAAGCAGGCAGTATCACATTACCAGACTTCAAACTGTACTATAAAGCTACAATCATCAAAACAGCTTGGTACTCGTAGAGGAACAGGCATATAGATCAATGGAATAGAATTCAGATTCCAGAAGCGAAACCTCAATTTCTCAACCAATTCATCTTCGACAAAACCTCCACCACCTACCACTGGGGAGAGAACCTATTCAGTAAATGGTGCTGGGAAAACTGGCTGAGCACATGCAGAAGATTGAAACAGGACCCCTATCTATCCCCATACACAAAAATTAACTCCAAATGGATCAGAGACCTAAACGTAAAACCTCAAACCATAAGAACCTTAGAAAATGAAGGACATACTCTCATGGATATTGGAACTGGCATCCAATTCCTGAACAAAACCTGAAACCTACAGGCAATAAGAGATAAGATAGACAAGTGGACCTCATTAAATCCACAAGCTTCTGCAAAGCCAAAGAAACCATCAAGAGAGCAGGGAGACAGCCCACAGACTGGGAAAAAGTATTTGCCAACTCCAGGTCTGACAAAGGCTTCACATCTTGGATATACAAGGAACTCAAACATGCTGAAAGAAAAAACAAACAACCCCATTATAAAATGGGCAAAAGATATGAACAGACACTTCACCAAGGAAGACATCTGAGCAGCCAACAGACACACGAAGAAATGTTCAACCTCACTAATCATCAGGGAGATGCAAATCAAAACCACACTGAGATACCACCTAATTCCAGTCAGAATGGCAGTTATCAATAACTCAAAAAATAACAGTGACTGGAGAGGGTGTGGCGAAAAGGGAACACTTCTACACTGTTGGTGGGAGTGTAAACTAGTGCAACCTCTGTGGAAAGCAGTGTGGTGATTCCTAAAAACTCTAAATATCAACCTCCCATATGACCCTGCAATCCCCCTACTGGGAATATACCCTGAAGAACTCAAATCACTGTATCAAAAAGATACCTGCACACGAATGTTTATCTCAGCATTGTTCACAACAGCAAGAACCTGGAACCAACCATGCTGTCCATCAAAAGAGAACTGGATTAAAAAAATGGGATGGAATACTATGCAACCATAAAAAAGAACAAAATCATTAATTTCACAGCTACATGGATGGAACAAGAGTCTATAATACTGAGTGACCTCTCACAGAAACAAAGATCTGAGTATCACATGCTCTCACTCATATAGTGGACCTTGATCATCCAATGTAATACCGTAAGAAAATGACTGATAATGGTGGGAAACTATGGGGGGGAGGGGAAGGGAAGGGAAATGTGATTAATGGTAGTAAACATCTGTCTGGGGTTGGGGAGACACCTCTTATCAACAAGGGTGCCTGAACGAAGCATTATTTGTATACCTAACCCTTAATTGTACCCCACAATATTATAATAAAAAATATTGATTATTAAAAAAAAAACAACAAACAAAAACCCACAGCAACAGTGCAGGAGGATGCTGGAAAGGGGCATAACCGGAGTGGTTCTATGCTGAGGGTGGTCAGGGGCTGCCTGTGGAGCTGCCCTTGAAGCACCTGCTAGACACAACCACACAGAAGGACTGGGAGCAGTAACCAAAGGAGCCAAACAGGCCTGGAGACCCCTGATTCTCTGTGTGGCAGACCAGCAGTCTCCCACCAAGGAATGAAATTTATGCTCGAGAAAGAAATCTCAGTGACTTCCTGTGTTATTAGTATATAAATTTATGACTGAACTTAGTTGTCTTTCTTCATTTTCTATTTAGATTGATGACTCTGACCAGTGAAGAGTGTTTTTTTCTTGCCAAATGGCATCATTCAGGAACCTACTGTGACTTGTGGGAGCTGATGACTCATACTGAATTTCTTATTCGTTTCTTTTGAAAAAAGAGTTATGCGTATGGCATATTTGCTTCTTTTTCCAAATATGTCTCAGGACCTATAGTGCTTAAATAACGATCTATAGTAGATATGTAAAGATTGTTGCCAAAAATGACTATGATCTTTATCCAACTTAATAAGATAAATAACATTTGCATAGTGATTACTTTTCACCAGGCACTGTTCTGAGTGCTTTATGTGTATTAACCAATTTTGTCCTTATAACCTCTCTAGTTAGGGTCATCATATTGTCAGTTTTATAGGTGAAGATACGGAGGGAAAGAAAGGTTAAGTAATGTGCCCAAAGTCAGTGTGTTAAAGTGGTACAGCCAGAACACAAACCCAGGTAGCCTAGCTTGAAAGTTTGCTTTTACCACTTGTCTGTAACTGCCTTCCATACAATCAACTGTCAACACATGTATTCAATAATATGAAGCCTGTAGGCTGAACAAAAAGGATCTATTTTTCTTCCTCAATTCACTGGTTCATCTTGTGCCACCCATTCCTCTTGGAAGACCCATAACCTCTTGTGAGTTCACTGGCCCAGTCATAAGCATGATTTGTTCAATATAAGTGAGCTTTGTTCTACGCAAAGAAAATCTGAGCAGTGTATCCCAGGTGCCTTTGCTCCTACTCCTACTTCTTTATGGCCATATAACTTTCTTATGAGCATGATTTGTTGAGTTGCCTTGGTTTCACGAGCAAAATGTCTTGCAGATGTGCTCCTTCAGATAGTCTTGGTGGCAGAAACAAATCTCCCTTTTTACATTCTAGACACATTTTGCTAATTCAGAATTAATATCCTATATAATAGCCTCAAAGACATTTAGCCTGGCCAAACAGGCTTGTTATATAGTGTGAACTCATGTATGGACATCTAAATGGGACAAAATGAAACAGCCTTCCATTCATGAAGGAAGACTGTTTGGAATGTTGGCCGTCTTGCTCTTCATTTCTAATACATGAACTATAGTTATCTAATGAGTTTTTGTTTTGCTAAGCATTTTACTCAAGGTTATTAGCAAGATCCTTGGGGAACAGATAGAGTTACTTAAGCCATTTAAAAATATTTGCGGACATGCAGGTCGATGCTGGGGTGGCTGTGAGGTGTGCTACTGCACTCTAGCCTGAGTGATGGAGTGAGACTCCGAATCAAAAAAAAGAAAAGAAAAAAGAAAGAAACAGTAAGAAATGAAGAGAAAAAATTACAGGCAAAGTTGGCTATTACAAATTATTGGTGTCCTCACAGTCCTATCTATGTAGACTTCCATTAGTCCTTGGACATAGGGAGCCATTGATTATTGCACGTTATACTTCATTAAGTTTTCAGAAAATATATGAAATTTATGTAATCAAAAGGATGTTACCATTCAGTATTTTATTTACATTGTTTTATGGATTTAAAATGTTATGTAACGGATCTTGCCAATGTTTAAATAGAATAAACTCTTGCCATCAGCTAAAAAAATTTTTTTTGCTGGCTTAAATATTATTATTGCTTTATTTGAGTCATTTCTTGGGTTTTCTTATTGAGTAATTTGAGTTAGAAATAAAGAGACATTAAAAAATGTAGCTTAAATGTTTATTTTTTATTGTTAATTATCTTACAAGTTATGATTTTACTTTCAAGGGGAAAGAACATTCAAAATTGGTTTTCTGACATTAGGATTTATGCTTTTATAAAAAATATTATTCTGATCTCCACTAATGGAATTTTTGTTTTTGGTTTGACAAATGACTTTGTGTATGTAATTGTATATATATTTATATAAAGTAAAAGAAGAGCTCAGAAAGAATAACAAAAGTATTCTTAGCTTTTATAATTCTACCTTTTGAGGTCTTAAGTATGAGCACAAGAAAAGGGTAAACTATGCATTAACATAATTTTCTTTCTTTTTTTGAGTTGGGGTCTCACTCTGCTGCCCAGACTGGAGTTTAGTGGCACAATCATGGCTCACCCTAACCTCAGTCTCCTGGACTCAGGCAATCCTCTCACCTTAGCCTCTCAAGTCTAAGAGCATGTGCCACCACACTTGTCTAATTTTTTGATTTTTTTGTAGAGATGAGGTCTCACTGTGTTGCCCAACCTGATATCCAACTCCTGAGCTCAAACACTCCTCCTGCTTCAGCCTCCCAAAGTGCTGGGACTACAGTCTTGAGCCAATGCACCTAGCCCCATTGATATAATTTTCAACTGAAATTTCACAGTATTGGGAATCTCAATAGATTTTCCAAAAATAAATCACAATACTTTAACTCACTTTAAAGTTTAATAAGAAACTTTAATAAGAGATTCTCAAAGCTTTTCAAGCCCTAAGGGCTAAGTGTTGGAACAGCTCTGAAGCCCTGTGGACAAAGCCAGCTTATTGTCCCATCATATGAGGAGCTGTGGTGTGATCTGGAAGGCACAGAACCAATATTGTCTTCAGTTGTATCTCCAGATGGAACATAATCATCACACCTCAGTTAATGTTCATCCAGGATACTGGTTTGTAATGCTCCTACTCTTGTAAAAATCCTCACTGACTCTTAATTGCTTTAAATAACTCATATTTCATTACTCACTACAAAGATTGCACCACTTGGCTAACCTGAGAATGCATCTGCCCTACACATTTTCCATATGTTTTATAGTGCTTTGAATACCTTTGGCTACATTAGAAGTTTTTGTTCATAAAGAATGAAGAGAGGAAGTTTTGTGCATAGTGTTGACAGGATCTGGCAGATCTTAGAGTTGAATGGGTACTGATAGAGAGGGGGCTTAGGGTAATCCTTTACAGGAAACTACTCAAGTATTCTATTAGCAGTGATTGCATATCTGCTTGGAAGAGAAGTTTCCATTTACCATCAATAATGGGTGTTTTGTGTGTATTTTGAAGCTCTGGTGTTAGGTACTTCTTCATTTAGGATTGTTAGGGCTCCTTGCATTGAATTCGTTATCATCATGTACTGTCATTCATTATCCCCTGTAATATCCTTGGTTAATCTCTGGTTCTATAATCTATTTTGTCTGATTTTAAAATAGCCACTTTAGTTTTCTTTCGATTAATGTTCACAGATATATATTCTATTCTTCTATTTTTAATCTGTTTATGTTTTAATATATAAAGTATTTTTTTAAACAGCATATAGTTGGATAGTGCTTTTAAAAAATCTAATCTGACAATCTTTTTTAATTTGTGTGTTTAGATTACTTATATTTAGTGTAATATGGTTGGATTAAGATCTATTTTGCATTTGGTACATCTGCTCTTTGTTTCTTTTTTGTCTTTTTTTTGCAGCTATTTTTAGATTGAATATTTTTATGGATTAGTTCACACTATTGGTTTATTGTTTATACCTTAAAATATGTTTAGTGGTTGTCCTGGACTTTACAATATACATCTTTACTCTCAATCTACCTTCAAGTATATATTGCTTCACAGGTAGTTAAGGACCTTTCTTTCTTTTTTTTTTGAGTTGGAGTCTCACTCCATTGCCCAGGCTGGAGTGCTGGGCTCTGGCGATCTTTCTGCCTCAGTCTTCCAAGTAGCCAGAACTACGTGAATGCTACCATGCCTGGCTAATTTTTGATTTATTGCAGAGATGAAATCTCACCAAGTTGTCTGGGTTGGTCTTGAACCAGCAGGCTCAGGCAATCCACTCACCTCGGCCTCCCAAAGCGTTGGGATTACAGACTGAGCTACTGAGCCTGGCCTGTGTAAGGACCTTTAAACTAGGCACTCCCAATTTATTCTTTGCATTCTTTGTGGGATTGCTATACATTTTACTTTATTTATGCTATTAAACATACAATGTACTGCTACAATTTTGCTTTAGATTACCATTTATATTTTAGGGCATTTGAGAATGAGAAAAATGAATTTTATATTTACTTTTATGTGTGCCATTTCCAGCACTCTTTGTTTCTTTGTATAGATGCAAGTTTTTGTCTGATATCATATTTCTTCCACCAGAACGGTTCCTGCTGATAATCAGTTATCTTAGTTTTGACTTGTCTGAAAAAGTCTTTATTTCTTCTTTATTTTTGAAAGAAATTTTTATTGGGTTGGTAGTTTTTTGTTTTGATTTTTTCAATACCTTAGAAATGCCATTACATCATCATCTAGCTTACATAGCTTTGAACGAGAAGTCAGCTGTAATTCTCATTTTTATTTTTCTCTATCTTATGTTTCTACCCCCACTACCCACCACCCCACCAGCCACAGCCTTCAAAATTTTCTGTTTGTTTTTGGTTGTTAGAAACTTTAGTATAGTGTGTCAACATTTTTTTGGTATTTGTCCTGCTTGATGTATTCTGAGCATCTTGGATCTGTGGTTTGGGATCTTTTATTAATTTTGGAGAGTTCTCAGACACTGTCTCTTCAAACATTTCTTCTGTCCTATTCTCTCTTTTCCTCTTAGTATTCGTGTCTTCGATACTATCTGATATTGCCCTGCAGCTCTTGGGTCTTCTATTCTGTTTTATTTACTCTTTTTTATTTCCTCTTTGTGTTTCAGTTTGGAAAATTTCTGTTGACCTGTATTCAAATTTACTTTTTTCTTCAGCTTTGTTGAGTTTATTAATGAGTCTTCTTCATCTATGTTAACCATATTTTTAAAATTCTAACATTTCCATTTGAGTCTTTAGTTTACAACTCTGTGATGAAATTTTTCATTTGGTTATGCATCTTGTTCACCTTTTCTATTAAAATCTTTAACAGATAAATCATAGTAATTTTAAATTCTCTCTCTGTTAGTCCTAATTCTGAGTCATGTCTGACTGATTCTCTTGATTTCTTTCTCTCTTGATGGTTTGTTAGTTTTTCCTCACTTCTTTGTGTCTCATAATTTTTTACTGAAAGCTGGATATCTTGTTTGTAGTTGTAAATATTGAGGTATTAATGCTGGAAATGGGCACACTTCTGTTTTTGCTAGGCCTTTAGTGTGGGTGTTGGGTTAATGTAGTAAGGAATTGATCCATGTTTGGGTTTTTTCTGTGGCTGTGGCTACCTCAGTGCATCATGGATTTAAAAATTTTCTATTGTTATTTTGTGTTTAGGGAAGGCATTGCATCACTGTAGGGCTTGTCTCCCTGCTTCTGTTCCACTCTTAGCTTTAGGCTTGAACATGCACATCAGAGAGGTTTTTACCTCTTGCTTTGCCTCTCCCCCAGCAGTGGACTGTTGGCATTTGGTACTTGATATTTGCTAGCCTGGAGTGTAGGGGGAAGGCATTCTGTTGTACTGATTCTGCCTCAGTCTTATGCAAGTGCTGTGTTCCTGGATTTCAGGAATGGAGCCTTCTTGATGATCCCTACCCTCCCCAGTGGTAAAATATCTATAAATATAAATATCCTGGGCCTAGGATATTTTGGGCTTTTCCCCAAGAGTGAAGAGTTTTTCTTTTTCCATTTCCTAGTAGCACTTGGTCTCAACTGGTGCTCTTAGGATGACAGGATTTGCTACCCTCCCCCAAGTGTTTGAGGCTCTTTTTTTTTTATTTTTAGTAGAGAAGATGGGGAGAAGACTCTGGGGGGATTCATGTCTTTTCCACAGTGCTATCCCTTCCCTCCTTGGGCCTTCCCCATGAGGGAAACTTTGTCTGGTCTTACATCTGCCCTTACCTTCTTGTGAGTATTTGGTAAGATCTGTAGAGAAGAGTCTACAAGTGGATATAAATTCCCTGCGGAATTGTGACTCCAAGGGGTTTTATATTCTATACTGGTCCACACTAGGCTTTCGGCAATTCATCCCAGTTGTCGATGAATTCTTCTCACCACCTTGTATGGAGCCTGGTACCTGCCCCAAATAAACAAGTGTCACACCCATCTTTCCTCGGAGAAGCCTATATTTCCTTATATTTCAGGACATTGATTGTCCTGTGACATCAACTCTCTTGTGGGTTCTAAGAATGTTAAGATATTGTAAATTATACAGCTTTTTGGTTTGTTTGTTTCAAGGTTAGGAACATCTCTCTTTCCAGCTTTTAACATCTCTGGAAATGTTTTTACTCACTTTTTCAAAGCCTAAGATTTGAGTTTTGCTGCTTCATTTGGATGCAGTTAAATACTGATCCTCAAATGAACTAGCATTAAAAGCATGACTTATGTCCTTGCAGAAACTTGGGGACTGTGGCAGCCATGGAGCCAGTGTAGTACCACACTCAGAGAACACCAGAGTGTGTCTCACTTCCTCCCCCTCAGACCTGACTGCCCTGGAATGTCCTTGGAGACCTCCCTGTGTTCCCTGGTGGAGTGTGCTGGTAGGTATTCTTGCTTCCGTTGGCAGTCTCTCCTCAGCACCCATCAGGAGGAATAATGAGCCCAAATCTGCCTGAGAGTCACCAGTCTGAGTTTAGCAGTGGACTCATTAATGCTCTGTGATTGCTATTGATTGTACTAACCCTGCATTTGTTAGTGTGTCTAAGACTGGGAATAACTGGCAGACTAGCTTACCAGTGAAATTATGGAACTTACCATTGGAGAAGATAGGAAAATGACAAGGAAATACAGTATATCCCCTACATATGAATGCTCAAGTTATGAACTTTAACGAATCACACCTGCATTTTATTAAGTATTCTCTCCATCAGATGTCAGTATAGCCTGTTAAATACATACAATACTATACAGCTGATTGTGTGTTAGTGGAGTACCTAGGTTAACTCTGTTGGACTTAAAACAAATTGGACTTATAAACATGCTCTTGGAACAGAACTCATTCATATGTTGTGGACTTCCTGTATACCTAAATTAAGGCTTCAGACATATTAAATAATTTTTTTAAATACCAAAATGAGTGTGGTGGTGATCATTTTTTCCTAAGATTTTTTGCTGTTGTTACTGCTGTCTCTGCTTCTCCCCACCAAAAATGTGTAAAAACAGTTTTTCTTCATTTCTCTTCCTATTATCTCAGAGAAGCCCAAGGGGACCCCAGAGGCCATTATTTGTCAAAATGGGGTAAGACTTCCTGTTTTAGTCCCTGAGTGACCCAAGTCTACCACCGCTATGCGGAAGGAGGAGTCAGGGACATTTCTTTTTGCTATAACCTGGGGGCTGGCCTTTCCCACATTTTAAGCATTTTCAAGGCTCACTTTAGTAACTTTTCAGTGAGTGTTTGATGTAAATGATCAATAGATGTGAGGCTCACATGACTCAATTAAGTTTGCTTCAGCTTAGGGAGCAGTCCATTCATTTACCAGGTTACAGCAATGAATGATCCTTACTCTTCCTGTATACCATCCCACCTCTTGATACACAGTTCCATTTAGTTGGCCAGCATTTGCCCTGGTCCTGACCCTTTGATAATGTCTTCCTGTCACATCCTGCCCTCTTCTACTCTCCAATTTCAGGTTAAAAGACCATATTTATTTCCTTGTTTCTTTGGGATCTAGAGGATTTAGGTGCTTTTCTGTGTTTGGATCTCAGAGTACCATTTAGCCAAAACCACAGGCACCTGGCAACATCTCAGTGAGTGTCCTCACCTGTGGCCTTAGAAAATTTTTCTTGCTATTTCATCTTTTCAGCCAGCACCACGGGCCTTTCCCCTTCATTCCAGCACCTTGAGGATGCTGTTCTCTTTCCTGTCTTCTTCTCATGGCAACCTCAGCCCCAGGCTCTTCTCCCAGCCCTTCGTTTGCCTGTCTTCTTTCAGAGGTTCTAGGCCCCATCCAGAATCCTTTCTTCAGTTATATTTCATACTGTTTTCTAAGGCTGTCTTCTCTGTCTACTCTTTTCTTTACAGGTCCCCTTCATGACTTATAGCTCCTTCCTTGTGTGTAATTTTCTTCAAAGATACCTCATCCTCTCAATTCTGGGATGACATGTTGTGTTCAGACATTCCATCTAGAGCCGAATAATACTCAAATGGATTTAAAAATCAGTTGCCACTAGCATCTGCTGTTCTTTTAGAAGTGACAAAAATATCAACCATTTATTGACCACCTGTTATGTACCATCTCTTTAAATAAATTATCTCACTTTAACCCCACACAAATTCTACAAGGTAGGTTTCATTATGCTAGGCTCAGACCTTGAGTGCTCACTGTTTTCCAGGCATTTTTTTTTAATGGTTCCTGCACATATAAAGTAGGTGTGTTCTTATCCCTACTTTACAGATGAGGACTCTGGGGCATAGATATGGTGAGCGGCCTGCCCAAGATCATGAGACTCGAAAGCAGGGCACTATATCTAACTCCATACTAAGCTACCTATCTTGAATACTTTGCCTCTATATACAGGTCAATCTGACTTTCTAGAAGAAGCATAAAAACAAAATTTACAATTATTTTTATTTTACAAAATGTGATATTCTGGTATCTTAATTCTTTAATACTGGGTGGGAACTGGAAATTTATGCATTGTAAATTAGTAAAAAAGGGTTACAGACTCCCCTACTTCTACTATAAGTTGTCCTTAGGTAAATGCTTATGTAGATAAAAATGGTCATTTCTTTCAAGTGTTTCTCTCTCTCTCTCTCTCTCTCTCTCTCTCTTTTCTTTCTTCTTCTTCTTCTTCTTTTTTTTTTTAAAGAGACAGGGTCTTACTGTCACCTGGGCTGAAGTATAGTGGTGTGATCATAGCTCACTGTGGCCTCGACTTCCTGGACTCAGGTGATCCTCCTGCCTCAACTTTCTGAGTAGCTGGAACTGCAGGTGTGCACCACCATGCCTGGCTAATTTTTATGTTTAATTTTTTGTAGAGGTAGAGTCTTGCTGTATTGCCAGGCTGGTCTTGAACTGGCCTCAAGCAACATCCCGCCTTCCAAAGTGTGGGGATTATAGGTGTGAGCCACCACACCCATCCTCTTTTTTCTATCAGTACATTTTCCACTTCTTGGAAATGGGAAATGTGAAGCTCTGTTTGTGGGCTGTAAAACATATGGAAGTCTCCTTCATGCCATGGGAAAGAGGAGAAACTGGATGAGGCAGAGATGGGTGAGGTCAGCAGCTTTTGGGCTTTTCTCCCATGGTGGTGTTTAAGGGAGCCGGCCAGAGTCAAAAGATAACAGAGCCAAGTGAGGAGGTTCATAGTGTGTAGTAGTGATGCTACTACCCACTGTCAGCAGCAGCCCTGCAGATGAAGGAAGAGCTGCATCTAAGAACAAGTCTTTCATCATTCAGCTGTTTTCAGTTGGGAATTCAGAGTTTTGGTTGGCTTTAAAAGAATGTTGTTATGCCATAGTATAAATGCAGTTCTACGTTATTTGGTCTATCTTGTTAATAGACAAGTAGGAGAAGCCAATTGCTGTTGCACCTACATTCCATTTGGTGGAATATTGTTCATTTTGCTATTGCTTTTATGAATGAGTTAAAAGTAATAATAATAATAAATTAATTAATTAAATGAACATTTGTTGAGTACCAACTATACTATTTATTACCACTGTGGTTGGAAATATATTGATAAGACTTGTCCCTGTCTTGAAGGGGTTTATGATAGAATAACTCAGAAGGCACATAAATGGGCTTAATACACAGTACCATACAGGATCTTCAATGATCAAGATATCCACAGCTTGCTATAGAAGTTTGCAGGGGTGTTAATCCGTGCTGGGAATATCTCATTCTTGATATTTGAGCTGAGGTTTGAGAGCTGAGAAGGTGTCCCCTAGGCTAACTGGGCGAGAATGGGAGTTTTAGCAAAGGAACAGTGGATGAAGGCATGGCAGAAGATGGCACATTAAGAGGACAAAAATAACTTGGTATGGTGGAGGATTGTGTGCTAGGAGAGAGTGGGAGACATGAGGGTGACCAGGTAGACAAGGGCTGGGTCCTGAAGATTTGGACCTGCATTTTTGAGAGATCGCTCTGACTGTAGCATGCAGTATAAGCCAGACGGGTGGGAATGGCAGTAGCATTCTCTGTTAAGAGTTTTCCAGGAACTCATGTGCAATAGAAGTGCTGGCAGTGAGAGGAGGATTCAAAGATTCTGGATGAGGTGAGTGATGGAGAGGGAGGCATGAAGGCTGAAACCCAGGATTCTAGGACTGGTCACTGCATGGGCTGTGGTGTTGCTCCCTTGAGATAGGGTAAATCAGAGGAAGTGCAGGTTCTGGGGGAAGATGATGAGCCTTGGGCATGATAAGTTGGGGGTGGTGGGACTTCCAGTGAAGACAGTAGAGCTAGTGGAGCCAGGAATGGAATCTAGATCTCCCTTGCTCCAGAATTCATACTTTTCTCTCCAAACTGCCTAAGTGAGTGTTCTCATTGAAACACAGAGGGAGAAAGAAATGTCTAAAATTAGCCAGTGCTGCAGGTTGGAACTCCTTTGAATTTGACTATCAGGTCATTCATGACCTCGACAGGAGCTGTTTCATTGGAATCTGGGGGCAGGTAGCAGGAGACAGAGGTAAGATGTGTGAGCAGTAAGTCAGCAACTGTGGACTCCTTTTCTGTAAGTATCGTTGGGAAGACAAGGAACAAGGTATGGCTGTGGCAGTGGAAGAAGGCTGAAGAAGTCTTTTTATTTTTTAAATTATTATTATTATTTTTGAGTCAGAGTCTCACTCTGTCACCTGGAATTGAGTACAGTGGCACCATCACAACTCACCAAAACCTCGACCTCCTGGACTCAGGAAATCCTTCTGCTTCAGCCTCCCAAGTAGCTGGGACTGCAGGTGCATGCCACCATACCTAGCTAATTTTTAATTTTTTTTTGTGTGTGGAGACAAGGTATCAATATGTTGCCTAGGCTGGTCTCAAACTCTTGGACTCAAGCAATCCTCTAGCCTTGGCCTCCCAAACTGCTGGGATTATAGGCTTGAGCTACCGTACCTGGCCCAGGAGAAGAATCTTTTTAAAGTAAGAAGAGATTGAGCATGTTTCTGTGCTGAGGAAAAGGAGCTACACAGAGGAGAAGCTGGAGATAATTGCTTCAGAGGAATGATCTCCCGGAGAAGGGTGGCCTGGAGAGTATTTGCTAGTGGCCTCACCTCTTATGGGAGGACAGTTCTCCCACTGGTTGTGTAGAGAAAGAGGTCAATGATGCTGCTGGTAAGTTTGTGGGGGAGGGGAGGACAGCAGAAGAAGCTGGCGGTATACTTGCCTGATGGCTTGTTTTTTTGTGTGAGCTATCAGGCTGCTAAGGAAGTGTATTGGGTAGGAAACTCGAGGGAGTGGTGAAACTTGGAGCAGGTGTTGCCCACAGAAGGATGTGTGGGCAACTGAGTTTGGGCACTGTGACTACACACTGGCCTGCATGGTTGTGGTATTTTCTCCACCAGTGCTCAATGCATTAGCTGAGAATTCACATGTCTGGGTTTATCTAGGGTTGAACTTTTGCTGCAGAGCAGGGGAAGGGTTGTAGCTCAGTATTAGAGGTCAAGAGAGTTGAGGTTGATGGAAGGAAAATGGTTTCAATGATAGATCACGGGTATAAGTAGGTTAGGGATGGCAATAATGCAGGGAGGTGGCTGGCAGTTGGGAGAAAATGGAGGGTTGGAGAATGAGAAGTCTCAGTGAGGCTGAATCATCTAGTGTAGTAATAGTGAATGAGCAAGAGGAGCAGACACAGAGAGTGGGCTGAGCAGTTTCAGATTTCAGAACAGGAGCAGCTGCAGACCGTGGGAGGGTATGACATGTCAGAAGGACCCAGAGATGCCTGGGATGGTCCTAGCTCTGAGATAGTGAGGAAGCCTGGGACCCAGGTACAAGAGTGACTGACAGCTGATGGGTGGGTGGGAGATGACAGTGTTGAGGGAGTAGAGGGTGGTCTAGGTGAATGGCATGGGCATCGGAAAGTGGAAGTCTTATAGGGAGGTGAAGGAGTGTGAGTTGAAAATGGCAAATGTACTTGGGGAGCACACCCAGTTGCTGGCCCTGTTTGCTTATAAAGTGTGTGGCACCTCCCACTGAAGGGTTGGGGGAAGCTGTGCCCTGTGGATAGCCAGGTCATAGGTAGGACAAGGGGGTGTTTTGTGGAAAGGTTAGGGGTGTTGAGGAGTTTGTAATCAGGTGACCCCTGGGGTACAGTAGAAAGGAAGGTGGACAGTGGGAGGATGGTTGAGGAGCCGAAGCACAGGTGTGGCAGTGATAGGCAATTGGACAGGTAACTGGTAGGGAAAGGGAGAGGAGTCAGGTGCTAGAGTGACTGATGGTCTCAGGTTTCTAGCTGTTTCAGTGGCAGTACCTGCAGAGGCTTCGGGTGGTGCCCACATCTTGATGAAACATTTTTATGATGGTCGGACAAACCAGTTTGAGAGAACAGGGGAAAAAGAAGAAAAATCCAGTTAGGCATGGTGGCTTACACCTGTAATCCCAGTCCTTGGGAGACGAGGATTGCTTGAGCCTAGGGGTTTAAGACCAGCCTGTGAAACATAGTAAGACCTACCAAAAATAATAACAAATCTCTCTACACACACACACACACACACACACACACACACACACACACACACACAAACACACACACACACACACACACACTCAAATAATTAGCCAGGCATGGTGGCGCTTGCCTGTAGTCCTAGCTACTCAGAAGGCTAAGTTGGAAGGATTGCCTGAGCCCAAAGGGGTCAAGGCTATGATGAACCATTATGGTGCCACTGTGCTCCATTCTGAGTGACAGAGTGAGACCTCAACTCAGGAAGAAGGAAGGAAGGAAGGAAGGGGAGAGAAAGCAAAAAATTCCATGCTACTTGGAAGGTAGGAAGGGGAGTGGACAGCTGAAAATAGAAAAATGAGAACTCAGAGGCTTTAATACCTAGGAAAGACAGTTTCTGGATATGAGAAGGGAGAAATGAGTTGTATTATATTGTGACAGCTTTATTTTCATAAATTCATTTCTCTTAAGATGTGGAAATTTGGGCTACCTAAATTTAACCTGCCTAAATAATTTTGTTTCAAATTTTATACACGGTAAGAATTTTTCAGTGTGCTTCTCATGTGTACATTTAACTACAAATACCATGTTTACAGTATTGTAAGCAGCAAATCTGGATTTTACCTTGAAATTTTCTACATGTTGCTTTTATGTGGAAAATTTAAGGTGAGTTTCATCAGGAACTGCTGAGCATAGGAGTTGCCTTGATAGTAGACACCTCACTTCTGTGGGCCAGTGATGACCTTGTTTGGCATCAGCTGCCAGCAGAGTTCCATGTATTAATATAAGACCAAAAATTCCAGTTCTTGTTTATTTTCCTTCTTTCCTTAACTACAGGATAATTAGAGCAAGCCACGCAGAGACCCTAAAGCCATGCAGAGAAAAAACCATACTGGATAATACATTTGCTCTTCCGTTTTTGTTTTTTAGCTTTCTGGCCATCCAGTCCATCTCCACTTCAGGCCCAGGGCCCGGTGAAGTCCAACAACATCGTGACTATCACTGGGATCTCCCTGTGCTTGTTCATCATCGTTGCCACCGTGCTCATCACACTGTGGAAGAGGTCTGGCCGCTCCCTCCAAGTGCAGCACCTCCACTTGACACAACTCCATCCACTCCGCAGGCTTCTGGAAGAACTCAGATGAGGAGAACATCTGTGAGCTGAGCTAGCAGCATGTGAGTGTCTCAGATGGGGCGGGATGGAGGGATGTGCCCGTGGAGACTCCCAGGGAATTGGGCATCCCTCTGACCTACAAGCGGAGTGTGCTAGTCACTCCCAAGGATGATGCCTCTGGCAGCAAGAGCTTCCAGTCCAGCACCCAGAAGATAATCCCCCCTCCTAGCCTGCAGGGTTTCTGTAGATCAATCTGCTGCTATTCTAATTGTTCTTACATGGTAGGTGATCTGGCCTTTTTCTCTTGCTGCCTTTAGGATTTTTTCTTTTATGCCTACTTTGTTTAGGCAAATTATTATGTGTCTAGGAGTTGGTCTTCTCATTTGTTGTCTTGCAGGGGTTCTCTGAATCTCTTGTGTTTGAATTTTTGCATCACTGATTAGTGGTCAATAAACTTTCTCATGGTTTGTTCCAATGTGGTCTCTGTCTCTCTTTCTGCCTCAGGAAGGCCAATTACTCTTAGGTTCGGTCTCTTGAAGTAATCGCTCATCTCTTGAAGGTTTTGTTCTGTCTTTTTGAGCTTGTGATCTATGTCTTAAACATAGATCACAAGCTCAAAAAGTTGGGGTTAGTTCTCTATTTTGGTCTTCAAGCTCTGAGATTCTTTCTTCTGCTTGGGTAATTCTGCTTTCCATGCTTATCAGTTTGTTATTTATTTCATTCACAGTATTCTTTATTATTGTTATCTCAGTTATCAGCTCCTGCCTAGTTTCTTCTTGTCTCTCCTCCATTCTTTTTAATCTCTCCTTTAATGTCTTGATATCTAGGTTTGTAGTTTGGGACCAGTCATTCTGGGGGCTCTTCATTGTTTACATTCCAAAGTCAGTTTTCTCAGTGTCTGCCCTCCCAGGGGTCTGGGAAAGACCCATATTCTTCTTTTGGTTTTTCTTCATTTGTGTAGATTTTTCTCTCTCTCTCCCTTTCCCTCCCCTTCTTTAATTCTGTTTTTCAGGGAAGGTGGGATTGCTTTAGTTTCACTTGTGCAATCTCTTGTTCTTCCTTATGAGGGTCCTCTGGCTTTGTTCACTTTTGAGGTTGGAGTGTGGGCTACGGGCTGTACTTTTTGCAGTTTTGAGGTATAATTGAGGGGGAAGCTGTGATTCAGAATCTATATGCTGATTCCAGCATCCACCAACAGGTGGATGAGCACATTGGAAACTATTTCCCACTGCCTTACAATCTGTCTGTGCAGCGGTATGTAGGTTTGGTCCCTGGATCAAAAGGAGGTACAAAAGAGGAAAGTAATGGAGGAAGGGGGAGTCAATAGGAAGTTAGAAAGAGAGAAGAGTGAGAGGGAAAACAGACATACATACCAACTAACAGGTGAAAAAGAGACACAAGACTGGAGAGAAGTGAAAAAACACGTGAGCCAAATTCCCTAAAGGATACTGGTAGTTACACAGAGACAGACCGATAAAATCATGAAACAGTATAAGTCAGAAAGCGAACAAAAGTGAGCAAAACAAACAGTCAAAATGATAAAATCAAAACTCAAAATAAGAGATTAGACTAGCTCTGGAAAAAATTTTCACAGCTAGCTGAAAAAGTGAGATTTCATTGAAAAAGAGCTTCCTGAGTGTTCATTAGAAGGAATGAAAAAGGCCACATATTATTTGGAAGTTTCAGAATAAGTTATATAGAAGATCTCAAAAACTGTCCAGGAGTTAGGGAACACAACCTCTGCAAGAAACAAGAATCATGCTGGCATTAAATTTTTTCATCAGCTGCACAAGAAGCCATGGAATAATAGCTTCAAAGTTTGGGGGAAATGATTTCCAACTTGAGACATCCATGCTCAGTCAAATTAATTGTGAGGGTAACATGAAGGCATTGTTAGGCATGCAAAGACTTAGGAAGCTTGCCTGCTTTTTCTTAAGTTCTTTGAACATATACTGCAACAGTAATACAACAAAGCAACTTGAGGAAGCCATAGGATTCAAAATACAGCAAATGTGACCCAGAATATCAGCTTTGTGGGTGACTTAGTCACCCATACATATTTAAGTTAGAATAGGGGCTCCAGGAAAGACAGGAGTTGTATGGAGGCTGAGGTGAGTGGATTGCCTGAGCCCACAGGTTCGAGACCCGCCTGGACAACTTGGTGAGACCTCATCTCTACAATAAATCAAAAAATCAGTCAGGCATGGTAGCGCATGCCTGTAGTTCCAGCTACTTGGAAGGCTGAGGTGGAAGGATCGCCAGAGCCTAGCAGGTCGAGGCTGTGGTGGCCGGGAGTGGCCATTGCACTCCAGTCTGGGTGACAGAGTGAGACTCCGACTCAAAAAAAAAAGAGTTGGAAGGACTTGAAGATGTACTACAAGCAAAGAATGAATGAAAATAAGAAACGTACCTAGACATTATTCTTATAAAAGACTCTATGAGAAAGTCATACTACAGATTTGAATAAAACTAAACTAAGACATCAATGACTTAAAAAAAAATTCTGAGCAATAGATTGGGTAAAATGGCAAATATGTCTTCTTTCATCAGGAAAACACTAGGCAAAGGAAAGAAAGAAAAGTATACTAACTGATTTTGAGCATTGAGCAGCACAGGGTTATGACACTGTAATTACAGAGAAAATTAATCACAGTACACTACTTGGCTCAGCTGTGAACTGTTTTCATAAGCGTCATAATGTTAATGCTATTCATTAGTTACTGTCTATTAGGTTCAACCTAAGGACAAACTATAGAAGACTTTATTATAGTCACAGAAAGGAATATCAGTGTTATCAGTCATGAAAATCTAAGAATTAGAGTATGGATTTAAAAAGCTTGGAAGTAGATAGAACTAAAAACAAAAGTTTAGGGATATTAATGGTGTAAAAGTGAGCAACAGAACTAAAAATAGTGATGTAACTATTGTGTGTGTCTTGTGTGTTTTGAGGGGGTGAATTAAGCTGAATTTTTACCTGTCATTGAAAAAGTCAATCATTAATGTCATAAAATAGCAGCCTAATCATATTTATACAGTTGAAGATCATCAGCAGGGGAATTTAAAACCACAAAGAGTAAAGTTGTAGCTTTGGGGATGTGGGACTGAAGCTGAGGGAAAAAAAGACAAGGAACAATTGCTTCTTGTTCTAAGTGTAAATCTTCCTATTTACTTTTTTTTTTTTTTAACTTTAGCAAAGCAAAAACCAACAATCCTACTTTACAAGGTTATGGTGAGGGTCAGAAATGATCTACTTTTAATGCCTGGAAATATAACCCATGAACCTTCCCATGGCTGTTATTAGGAGAATTTGCTCCTGTTGCTACTAGAACTCCAACCTCTCTCACTCCAATTTTTTCCTTCCGTGGGAGCCTGAAAGATTCATACTGCAGCTGCCCTGTCCTGCTGATGGTTCCTCCAGCTCTGGTTGTCTCTAACCGTCCACTTCTACTGCTGGCATATGTGTCCCCATCCAGCTGTTGCTGCTTTTAAAAGCCAGTTTCTCCTCAACCACTGCCAAAACACATCAAGCGGCATTTTATTACTATAAATTGATTGTTATAAGTTTATTGTATAAGTTCAAATGTATGAACTTAAAAACAATATTTAGCTCATAATTATATAAAATATTCATAATTAAGAATACATCTCATATAAAACCTTTGCTGTTTCTGAGTTTTATACCATAGAACCATTTGAAAAATACATTTTCCAAAAAAATAAAGCAATATGGCCAGGCACGGTGGCTCAAGTCTGTGATTCCAGTACTTTGGGAGGCCAAGGTGAGGGGATTGCCTGAGCTCATGGGTTCGAGAACAGCTTGGACTACTTGATGAGACCTCATCTCTACAATAAATCAAAGGATTAGCCAGGCATGGTAGCACGCACCTGTAGTTCTGGCTACTTGGAAGACTTAGGCAGAAGGATCACCTGAGTCCAGCAGGTTGATGCTGGGGTGGCTGTGAGCATGCCACTGCATGCCTTCCTGGGTGACAGAATGAGATTCCAACTCAAAATAAATAAATAAAATACATAAATAAAATAATGTATATCCATTATTGAACATTTGAAAAACAGACATAATTGCTCCATTTAATTGCTCCATACAAAAAGAAGTTCCATTTGGTCAATATTAAAATTAGATGGCTCTGAGTCTCCACACCACTGCTAAAGAGAAGGTCTCTCTTTTCTCCTTTAGTCTTTCAGCCTGAAATAATTCCAGGACTCCCAGGGGTGCTTACACCTCCTCTTCCCGAGGTGTCACTCTGGCCAGAAATCTGGAAGTCATCCTAAACTCCTCTTTGCTCTTCATTCTTCAGATCCACCTGAGAATACTAAGTCTTTGGAGAAATTAACCACCTCATCCAGGTCACATAGCCTCTGGTGAGTGGGCCTTAGGAGCCAAAATCTAGTGCTTAGGAGGCTTGTGCTGAAGCATGCTGTTTGAGGTAGGGCTATGTCTATTGGCAATAACATAGGTGAAGGCTCAATGGAGGATATGGATGGAATAAAGCCTCACCAGCGACTTACCTCCAACCCCCAGCTCCTGCCCCAAGAACCTTCTCTTGGCATCATTGACGTCATATAGCTTCTAAGTGGCAAAGGTAGGATTCATTTTTTTTCCGTGAATTTTGATGTCAAAATTTTATCTTTTCTCTCACTTTATTTGTTCAGAATTTTATTAGCAAAATTTCCAAATAACCAGGGACGTTGAAAGAATATGACAGTAACACTTGTATATTCATTACCACGGTGAAACAACCACTAATACATTGATATTTACTATACTTTTTTTTTGAGTTGGTGTCTCACTCTGTTGCCCGGGCTGGAGTGTGGTGGCACACTCATGGCCACTGCTGCCTTGACCTGCTGGGCTCAGGCAGTCCTTTCACCTCAACCTTCCAAGTAACCACAGGCTCATCACCATACCCAGTTAATTTTTGGATTTATTGTAGAGATGAGGTCTTGTCAAGTTGCCCAGGTTGGTCTTGAACCCTGAGGCTCAGGCAGTGTTTTCATTTCCACCTCCCAAAGTGCTGGGATTACAGGTGTAAGCCACCATGCTTGGCCTTCTACACTTGTTGTATTTGTTTATTAAGTTGAACCATATGAAACTGTAGTAAAAGTGGTTGAATAGAAACAATTTTGTGTAGTTCAGTCTACTGCATGGGTGTTGTTGAATAATTTGTAGACATGTTTCAGACCTACATGCCACTTCAGAATGTATCTTTTAAGATTAAGGATGTTCTTCTGTAAAATCCATAATATTATTACACCTGAGAAAGCAGTTCCCTAAAATAATCCAATATCCAGCCCATGTTCAGATTTCCCCAATTATTCACAAAATGTCTTTTATAGCCCCTCTTTTATTGATTCAGAATCCATTCGAGATTCATACATTGCACTTTATTATGTCTTTTTAAAATTCTAGAACATCACCATACATATCCTTAAAAAAAATGACATTGACCTCTTTTAAGTTGGGGTCACACTGCCTCCATGCTGGAGTGCAGTTGGCCAACCACGGCTTACCACATCCTCGACCTCCAGAGCTCATGTGATCCTCCTGCCTCAGCTTCCCGAGTAACTGGGACTACGGGTGTACACCACCACGTCTGGCTAAATTTTTAATTTTTTGTAGAGACAAGGTCTAGCCTAGTCTTGAACTCCTAGGCTCATGCAACCCTCCCTGCCTCCACCTTCCAAAATGCTAGGAGTACAGGTGTGAGTCACTACTCCTGGCCATTGACTTTTTAAATTGTGCCAGATTTGTCTGATTGCTTTCTGGTGATGTTAACTTGCTCTTTTATTCCCTGTATTTCCTGTAACTTATGAGTTATAGCTAAACACTTGAGTAGACCAAATGTGAAGACTTGAGTTGGGAACACTTATGGGGTGTTATATACCCATGTTGTATCATATCAGGAGGCACAGTTGTCCCATTACCAGCAATGCTGGGTTTGGACACTTCATTAAGATAGCAATTGCCAGATTTCACCACTGCAGGGTATTTGTAGTGGGAGACAATTCTCCACTGATTCTTGCTTCTCTGTATAACTCGTGGTGATTCAGGCACTGATTGCCCCTCTTTTTTTCCAGGACTATCTTTTTAAGGATGGTTTGACAGCAAATAACCTTAGAAGGCAAGGATAGCATCTCACTCTTCAGTAAAGTAATTTTTACATATTATTTTTTATTGCAGTTTAAAAAAACCATGAAATTTGTCATTTTTGAGTGTGGAGATCAGTAGTGTTAAGTATATTTACATTGTTGTGCCACCAATCTCCAAAACTTTTGTCATATTACAAAACAAACTCTATACCTATTAGAAAACAACTTCTGATTTTCCTTCCCCACTCCCCACCCCACTTTGACAGCTTTTGGCAACCACCATTCTGGCTTTCTGTTTCTATGAATTTGACTACTTTAGGTACCTTGCATGAGTGGAATCATGCAGTATTTGTCTTTTTTGTGACTGGTATATTTTCTTTAGTGTGATGTCCTCAAGGTTCATTCATGTTGTACCATGTGTCAGAATTTCCTTTATTTTTAAGGCTGAATAGTGTTCCATTGCATATTTATAACACACATGTTGCAATATGCCACATGTTCCTTTTTCATTCATCTAGCAATAAGACATTTGAATTGCTTTCACCTCTTGGCTACTATAAATAACTCTGTCATGAACATGAGTGGACACAGATCTTGTGTGTTCAGTTATTTTGAATATATACTAGAAGGGGAATTGCTGGATTGTATGATTATTTCTATTTCTGGTTTTACGAGGAGCCACCATAGCAGGTGTACCATTGTGTATTCCCATCAACAGTGTACTGAGATTTCAGTTTCTCTGCAATCTCAATAACACTTGTTACTTTCTTTTTCTTCCTTTCTTTTTTAGAGACAAGTCCTTACTATGTTGCCCAGGTTGGTCTCAAAGTGCTGGCGATCCTCTCTCCTGAGCCTCTGGAGTAGCTGGGACTTCAGGTGCACTCCACCGTCTTGGCTTTCCCCCCCCAATAGCAGCCATCCTAATGGATGTGAGATGGTTTTGATTTGCATTTCCCTATTGATTAGTGATGCTGAAAATCACTTGATATGCTTGTTGGGTATTTGTATATCTTCTTTGGGAAAATATCTATTCAAATCTTTTGCCCATTTAAAAAGTTGGGTTATTTGCTTTTTGTTGTTGAGTTGTAAGAGTTCTATATATATTTTGGATATAAGCCTACTCCCCTCCTTCCATTCATTCCTCCCTCCCTCCCTTCTTTTTTCTTTTCTTCTTCTTTCTGTGTGTCTTTTTCTCTGTGCCTGCCTTTGTCTTTATTTACTAGGATTACTTGGAATAATGCTCATTACTTTGCAAATTATCTTCTCCTATTCAATATGTTACCTTTTAACTCTATTGATTGTGTCTTTTGATGCATAGAGCAATTCAGATTTTGACATTACATGTTCTCTTAACTTCTATAATTTTATATTTGTACATTGCTTTTTTCACACTAAATACCTTGGCTCCTACTGGTATCAAAATATTTGCTTTAACCTACATTATACACAAAATAGTCTCAAAATCAGAATGCTACTATTGTTACTAAAAATAAAAATACAGGATGAAGTTTAATATGTCTTTGAAATTCTCTTTGTCCTTAGACTATATGGCACTAAATGTATAATCAGAGCATTGTGTTAAAAAATTTTGCTCAATATTCTTGTCTCTGTATGGCTGTCTTACCAATTCGATACAGAGTTTGGATAATTTGTTTCAGTTTGTTTTTAAATTCAGGGTTTACTTGTTTTTTCTTTAAATATGTAAAATCCTTATATGGATCATAAATGAAATCTCTATACAAAGATATATTCTGAAAAGTCTTGCTTCTATCCCTCTCACCTACCCCATTCTCCACACTCCTACCCCAGAGGTTTTTTTATTTGACCTTCCAGTGTTTCTTTAGGAAAGGATAAGCCATCTATGTATGCATTTGTATTCTTATTTCCTCCATTTCTCACACAACATGTAAAGTATTGATATCTTGAAGCACTTTATTTTATTTTATTTTTTTGAGTAGGAGTCTCACTCTAGTTGCCCAGGCTGGAGTGCAGTGGCACGCTCACAGCCACCGCAGCCTCAACCTGCTGGGCTTAGGCAATCCTTCCACCTCAGCCTTCCAATTAGCTGGAACTACAGACAGACGCCACTATGCCCGGCTCATTTATGTGATTTATTGTAGAGACAAGGTCTCACCAAGTTGCCCAGGCTGGTCTTGAACCCCTGGGCTCAGGCAATCCTCTCACCTTGGCCTCCCAAAGTGCTGGGTTTACAGGCTGAGTCACCGCACTTGGCTGAAGCACTTCATTTTAAATGGATGAGTCTTAAACTCTCTACATAAAGAAATCTGTAAGTAAGACTTACAATAACCAACCACATATAAACTTGAGATATTGTTATTCTAAGTGGTAAGTGATGGATACTTATTTTAAAAATAAGATGACATTGAAGGATGCCCATTGTATCATCAGGAACATTTATAGCTATTTTGCCTTTGTCATTCCTGTTCTCCCTCCCTAGCTATCTTAAATGTACAGCTGCCTGGGAGAATTTACAAGCCTATATTCCCACGGTACTTTGCTCATAAGTCAGTTTCCTATTCATCTCATTGTTTTATAGTTATTTATGTGCCTTTTTTCCTAATAGTGTGTGAAATCTGAGAGCAGGGATCAAACATCCTATTCCTTTTTGTATGTTAAGCAGCATGCTGTAGGGGCAAGTTCATTGTCTTTGGAATCTTGGCTCTACCACCTCCCTGCTGTGTTACTTCACCGCTGTGGACTTCAGTTTTCTTTTACAAAGAATAATATTCTGTTGCATAACTTGATAACATTAACTGAGATAATGTGAGTAAAAGGTCTCGTGCATGTCCTGACCCTCCCCTGAGCTTCCAGCACCACTTGACCAGCCATTCGCTTATTCTTAGATCCAACTTCCCTTTCCATTTGTGATATCAAGTCATCTGATAAACGGTTAAAACCACCTACACTCGCTCTACTGAGGATAGATGTTTTTCCTTCTTAATTCATAGCAAAAATGGAATTAGTGGAGCAGAGTGAGTTGGAAACACTGTTTTACAACTCCAGGGAACAACATCCCCACAGACAACAGCACAAATGGCGCCTCTTGAGGTTGTGTGACTTCACAGGCTTGCTTCTGGCCTCCAACCTACACTCTCTCTGCCTCTAAGCTCTTCTTTGTCTAAATTTCCCCTATCTCTTCTACCTGGGCTTAGGATCTCATCTATTCCCTTTAGCATCAGATTTCTTGAAGAAGTTATTTAATCCATTTTTTCCTCTTTACTAGCAATTTTCTTCTTTTCCAACTGCTCTTCAACTCATTGCAGTCTAGCTTTTGCCATCCCTAGACTGAAGTGTATTCCAGTAAAATCACTCTAATTTCAAAGCCTTTGCACTTGCCCACTAAAACCATATCATCACTCTATTTTATGTTGCATTCACACCTCTCTCAACACCAGCTCCACATCCTCCTTACTTGATTTCTTTTTCTTCAGAGCACTTATTCAATATATTACATTTTCACATAGATATTTGTTTATTGTCTGTGTCTCCCACTAGAATATAATTCTAGAGAGCAGGAAGTTTTATTTTCTATTTTACTAACTGATTTATCCCCAATGCCTTGAACAGGATAAGTAACTAATAGGTGCTTCATGCAGCTTTCTGATTTCCAGATTTATTGGGTCCTTTTCTATGTCCTCCTTGACCTCTCAGAGACATCTGGCACTTGCTTCCCTGTACTTTCATGACCACACAGTCTCCTGGGTTTCCTCCTATTTTTAGACCATTTCTTATTTTGCTTTGTCAGCTTCCTTTCTTCTTACTCTTAAAAATGGACTTTTCTAGTATTATCACTGTGACATTTCCCTTCTTACTCTACACACTTTTCCAGGATAGCTTATCTACACTCAGGGCTTCACTATCATCCACAACACAAAAATTCTCAGACATATATTTCCAACTGTTGACTGTTGTCCTCCTCCCATCTTCAAAATGCTCATCCCATCTTGGATCCCAGCACATCTTTTTTTTCTTGCCAGACTGCTCTATTCAGGTGAAGCATCAATGCACAACTGATTCCCCAAGCCAGAAACTTAGGCGTCACCTTGAACTTCTCCTTTTTTCCACCAGCTGTCTGCATCAGTAGGTCATCAGACTGTGTCAGTGTTATCCCTGCTTACTCTATCCCCATTACACTGCCTTATCATTTCTTGCTTATACTGTTTCAATAATTTTCTAAAACTCCCTTGCTTCTATCTTGTCTTCTTCTAATTCATCCCACACATGGCAGCCAGAGAATTCTCTTAAAAATGAAAATATGACCATGCCACTTCTCTTAAAGAGTTTTCTTTTTATGGTGACTCTCACCTGTTAGTAGAAATCATCCAAAATTCTTGGCATAGTACACGTGTAGAAGATCCTTCAAGATCTGGCACATCTTTTACCCTGACACAAATTTTTTGTACTTGGTGTGGAAGTCACACTCTTTCTTATCTTCTGTACTCTGTACATGCTGCTCCCAATACACAGATTCCTTTCTATGCTTTGTCCATCTGGTGAACTCCTACCCAGGTCTTCCCTGATATTCCCAAGCAGAGACAGAAGCTTCCTCTGTGTCCTCTCCTATCATTAAGTACCTCCTTTACAGCACCAATTGCATCACGGTAATTGCTATTCACATGTCTGTCTTCCTCAAGAAACTGTGAGCCCCAGGAGGGAATATACTACATTCTAATCATCTTCATTACCAGAGTACTTAGGGTAGTGACTGGCACAGCATTTTTACTCTAATTTATTAAATTGAACAATAAAAATACTACTCTTCAACATCATCTCACATTAAAGATGAGATTCTCATTTAACATGTCTATAAGGCACTTTCTGGGGGGTCCAGCATTGGCAAATTGTTACTCAATGCAGAAAAGCAGATACCATACCAGTGCAGTGGCAGAGCGTGGGTTGTCACCCAGAAGCCTGAGTTCTTGTCTCTTGGCCTCTATGGACTTTGTGGGGGCATTTAGCCCTTCAAACTTCAGTTTTCTCAACTATAAAATGAGGAGAGTTCTGAGATCAAACAAAAAAGTGGAACTAACTAACAGTCATGACTTTATTATGACAGCCAATTTGTAAACCTTACTATTCTAAAATTGGCTCTGTGTATTTCATCTCTCCTTGTCATGCAATTATAATTCTGTGTATTTATTTCATTGTGTGCCAGAGTCATAGGTGGTTATTTTATATCATAAACTTCACAAGGGCAAAAGACCTTTTGACTCTCAGTGTACGATTGAGTAGAGTACCTGGTACCTCATGTATGCTGGCTGAAGTGACTTGAAAAGGGTTCAGAACAACTTTACAAGTTCAGAATTGACAAGATTAGAAGCAGATTTGCTGTGATTTAGTTATTAGTAACAATTAAACAATGTTTTGCTCCTGGTAAATGGAAGGCACTAATTTATCCAAAGGAATAGGAAAAGAAATTAATGTCTTGATTTGCTAAATCAAACCCCTTTTAGTAAAATAGTGTTGAAAAATGGAAAATCCCCCTAGATGCCTCTGTGATATTTCATTACACTCAGTGTAGTCACCTATAAATACCTGCTGAATGAATGCTGTATGACTTAAGTTTCTCCACCATATACAGCTTGAATGAGCTCCCAGGAGCAGCTAACCACATCCCTTAATTGCACTTCTCTGCTGACAGCTGCCAGATAGGTATGGGGTCAGCATGGTTGCTAGATGGTGAAGTAGGAGCAAGGCAATCCTGAATAAACATCTAGGAATTTAGCAAGAAAAGTTTAGCAAAAAACTACATAAAACAGCAAATAAAAAAGTTTGGATATCAGTTAACGTAGACTTCTTTCAGGTATACCAGTATTTAAAAAAACAGAAGCTGTTTTCTGGTTGCCTGTGCACTGCCTCTGCCTATGTATGAGTTTTGGACACAAAATTTCAATTTGAATTCCTTTTGTGATAGAGCAATCCAGTCCAGTTTTCCATAGTGTCTGTGTTTATCTTTGAGTTGAGGTCTCACTCTGTTACTTAGCCAGGAGTGCAGTGGCATAATCATAGCTCACTGCAGCCTTGACCTTCTGGGCACTAGCTATTCTTCCACCTCAGCCTCCTGAGTAGCTGGGGCTACAGGTGTGCACTACCATGCCCTGCTGATTTATTTTTTTATTTTGTAGAGACTGGGTCTCACTATCTTGCTTAGGCTGGTCTTGAACTCCTGGGCTCAAGCAATCCTCTCTCCTTGGCCTCCCAAAGTACTGAGATTACAGGCATGAGCTACTGCATCCATTCCACTTTTCCATATTTTCTAACACTCCTTGTTAACTTGCTTCACTCATTTACACAACCTATGAAGCTCCTGAAACTTCCTCCTGGCTTAGAAGAAGTAGAAACTAGAAAGAGAGACATTTGGATGTCAAATTGACCTCAAGTTATTAATATAATTTAGTCTTCAAAGTTGGTCTAACCAAGCTTTCAGAACTGAGAGGCATGTTTCATGATAGAATTTATCTTAAGAGTTTTGTTTGTTGCTATAATTTTTGAAAGACTTTTAAAAAGTAACTTTCCAGATGCATTTTTTTCAGTAGTTAAGAACCACTTATTGTGTGCATACTATGCACCAGTCTAGGTGCATAGGTACATGGCTCCTCATGGAGTTTGGTCAGAGAGTAAGGACTTACTCAAGGCTACCGAACAGTCATCACAGTAGAGGAGGAACTCATCACCCTGCTAATTCAATCCCATGTCCTTTCCACTGCTCCATGAAGCAACATATGACTTCTTTTCATACAGGGCACTGAAAAGAAAGTTGACAATTTCATAATCTCTGAATGAGTAGCCCGAAGAAAGGTCTGCTATAAGATTATGATAAAATAAAAATAGCTAACATTTACTGAGTGCCTGCTTTGTGCTGACATTGTGCTTATATAAGCTATTATTCTCATTTACAGATGAAGAAAGTGAGGGATGCAGAAATTAAATAACTTGTTTGCTGAAGGGCACAGTCAGTGAACAGCAGAGCCAGGATTTGAACATAGGCAGTCCAGGCTCTAAATGTTACATATTATACATATAAACTATGTTTTAGCAATTTTTCTTTTATTTGATGGGGGTGGGAGGAGGAGGGAGGGAGACAGTAGGGTAAACACTAGTCTACATTTTCAGTTCAATGAAATATTTCTGGCAAAAAGTCAATCATGTAATATTTATTGGCATTTTTATTGACATCATGTTACTGCTATAGCATTCCGTGATACCAATGTTCAATTTATTTGGAGAGCTCTCAAATTTAAAATATTTTTTGAAGCTGATTAGATGGAAAACAAATTAAAAAAACCATACGACATGCAGTTCTCAGCAGAAGAGCTACAGCCCCTCTTCCAAGAAGGCCTCATCTGTTTCTATTCTTCCATCACTGAGTCCAGATGTTTTCATCCTCCTAGAAAATGCTTTCCAATTGGAACTTCCTGTTCAAGCAAATCTAAGCTGAGTCATGCTTTCTGTAGGTTGGCTGTTTCAAGCCATCCATTACTAAAAAACAGTTCTGTTGCTTTTGTTCTGTGTTCTCACTCAGCAACATAGTATCTTCTTTTATTAACTTAAAATTTAGTGTTTGCATCTGCGGGGAAAAGGATTTAATTGTCAAGTCGGATAGTGCAAGAAAAACATTGCTTCTAAATTATTAGAGTAACCAGGAACTTTCTGTGGATTATTTCCTGCTCATGGTTATAATAACAACATCATAAGAAGTGTGTTGTCTTGACCTCACTTTTAAAAAACCAATTGAGAAGCAAAGCCTTAATTTCTCAACCACCTCATCTTTGACAAAGCCTCCAACAACAACCACTGGGGTGAGGAGACCCTATTCAGTAAATAGTGCTGGGAAAACAGGCTGATCACATGCAAAAAATTGAAACAGGACCCATACCTATCACCATACACAAAAATTAACTCTAAATAGATCAAAGACCTAAACGTAAAACCTCAAACTATAGGAATCTTGGAAAAAGCAGGAGACACTCTTATGGAAATTGGAACTGGCAGCCAATTCCTGATCAGAACCCTAAGTGCTCATAGCATAAGAAATAAGATAACCAAGTGGGACCTCATCAAACTGATGAACTTCTGCAAAGCAAAAGAAACCATCAAGAGAGCAGGGAGACAGCCCACAGAATGCGAAAAAATATTTGCCAACTGTGTATCTGACAAAGGCCCAACACCTAGGATCTACAAGTAACTCAAATGCACAAAAAGGAAAATAAGAAACAGCCTGATTAAAAAGTAGGCAAAAGACATGAATAGACACTTCTCAAAAGAAGATATATGGGCAGCCAACAAACACTTGAAAAAGTGCTCAGCCTCGCTCATTATCAGAGAAATGCAAATCAAAACCACATTGAGATACCACATTGAGTAAGAATGGCCATCATTAATAAAACAACAACACAGCTGGTGAGGATGCGGAGAAAAAGGAACGCTTCTACATTGCTGGTGGGAATGCAAACTAGTGCAACTTCTTTGGAAGACAGTGTGGTGATTTTTGAAATAACTAGAAATTGACCTTCCATATGACCCAGCAATCCCTCTACTAGGAATATACCCAGAGGAACCACAAGTCATTCTACAAAAAAGATACCTGCACACTCATGTTTGTTGCAGCTCCATTCACAGTAGCAAAAGCATGCTGACCACTGAAGCTGGACTGGATTTTAAAAATGTGGTACATATACACAATGGAATATTATGCAGCCATAAAGAAGGGCAAACATATGGACTTTGCAACAAATTGGATGGATTCAAAGTCTATCATACTCAGTGATCTATCACAGAAATAAAGAACAGAGTACCATATGTTCTTACTTATAAGTGGACCTTGAACAATTAGCATAATACTATAAGAAAGGGATTAGCAGTAGTGGGAAACTGCTAGGGAAGGGGGATGAGACTGGCAGTTGAGGGAAACTGCCAGGGGAGGGAGGGGAAACCTCATCAACAAGGGTCTCTGCATAATGGACATTTGTATACCTAACCCTGAAATGTACCCTGCGTCTTAAAAAAAAATTCTTCCTAGATATCCAGTCCCTAAGAGAATATGCTATTTTTGGACCAGTTCTACAGAAGATGCTTAAGAAGGCATTGAGCACAGAAGAAAAAAAAGAAAGACCATGCAGTTTGCAATAGTACAGGCAAACACAGAGTCAACAGAACATACAATCACCCTCAAAAATGAAAACACACACATATAGTAATGTAAAAGTTAAAATGAAAATACAGCCTTATAATAGCCATATGATAGGGAAAAACTCTCACATTTCATTAATCAGCCTGAACATGAATAGACTAAATGAACCACTGAGAAGACATAGAATGGCAAACTGGATTAAAAAAAAAATGACTGAATGATATGCTGCCTTCAAGAAACACATCTTAATTCAAAGTACATT
The DNA here is from genome assembly GCF_000164805.1 of Carlito syrichta. NCBI lineage: Eukaryota > Metazoa > Chordata > Mammalia > Primates > Tarsiidae > Carlito > Carlito syrichta. Next base: position 102,914 of record NW_007259184.1, on the reverse strand, counting down.
CACAGATTCAAAGTTAAAGGATGGAAAATGATCATTCAGACAAATAGGAAACAAAAAAAGGCAGGAATTGCAATTCTAATATCAGACAAAACAGCCTTCAAACTATCAAAAATTAAAAAGGATACAGAAGGATGCTTCATAATTATTAAAATTTTAATCCACTAGCAAGAAATATTCATCCTAAACATATAAGCACCTAAAACAGGAGCACCAGGATTTATAAAACAACTACTAAGTAAATTAATAGAAGACATTAACTCTAACACAATCACAACTGGGGACTTAAATACCCCACTAAAAACCCTAGATAAATACCAAAAGAAAAAAATCAATAAGATGATCTGGAACCTCAATTTGACACTTGACCAGAAGGACCAAATACATTTATAGAGCACTCCACTCAACAATCACAGATTATACATTCTACTTATTACCACATGTAACATACTAAAAGATTGACTACATTCTCAGTCATAAAGCAAACATAAACAGATTCCACAAGACTGAAATAATACCATACATCTTCTCAGATCATAATGGAATAAAAATAAATATCACTACCAACAAGATCCTTTCAAAACATACAAAGATATGAACACTAAATAACACACTAAACAACTACTGAATGACTCCTGGTTCAATATGAAAATAGAGACAGAAATTAAAAGATTTCTAGAAACAAATGAAAACAAAGTTACATCTTACTAGAATCTCTGGGATGCCATGAAAACAGTAATAAGAGGGAGATTTATAACTCTAAACACACACTTTAATACAATAGAAGGATTATAAATAAACAGCTGGAAAGGCAAGACCACGCAAAACCCTAATGTCAGCAGAAGAATCCAGGTCACCAAAATAAAGTCTCAACCACAGGACATAGAAGACAAAAGTATCATTGAAAAACATCAACAAAACAAAAAGCTGGTTCTTCGAAAGGATAAATAAGATTGATGGACACCTAGCCAGATTGACTAAGAAAAAGAGAGAAAAAGCAATGAACACAATTAAAATTGCCATAGCTGAGGTTACAACTGACCCTGAAGAATTTCTAAAGATAATCAGTGCTTACTGTGCACACCTGTAAAAGGCAAACTTGAAAATCTAAGTTCAATGGAGAAATTTCTGACATCACACAAGTTCCCAAGGTTGAAACAAGAATAAATTGAAATTCGAAATAGACCAAAAACAACCCAGGAAATTGTCGCCATTGTAAGAATCTACCTACAAAAACAAAACAAAACGCCCTGGACCAGACAGCTTCCCAGCAGAATTCTAAAAAACATACAAGGAGGAGCTGATATCAATACTTTCAAAAGTGTTCTGAGACATCAAGAAAGATGGAACCCTCCCATATCATTTTATGAAGTTAGCATCACACTGATACCCAAACCTGGCAAGTACCCAATAAGGAAAGGAAATTACAGGCCAATCTCCTTGATGAACATAGAGCAAAAATTCTCAAAAAGATTCTAGCAAATTGGATACAACAAGACATCTCAAGAATCACCCACCATGACCAAGTAGACTTTATTCCTGGGATGTAGGGCTGTTTCAACATTCATAAGACCATAAATGTAATTCAGTACATCAACAGATGGTAAAAACAAGAACCACATGATTATGTCATAAGATGCAGAAAAAGCTTTTGACAAAAATCCAGCATCCCTTCTTGATAAAAACACTTGAGCACCTAATTACAGAAGGAACATTCCTCAAAATAGTAAGGGCTGTCTATGATAAACCCACAGCAAACACTGTTCAATGTGCAAATGTTGGAAGCATTTCCCTTGAAAACCGGAACAAGACAAGGCTGCCCACTCTCACTCCTCCTGCTCAACATAGTGTTGGAAGTCCTAGCTGGAGCCATGAGGCAAGAGAAGGAAATCAGGGGTATTCAAGTAAGGAAAGAAGGAGCTAAGTTATCCCAAGGTATGATCCTTTTCTTCAACTCACAAGGGAACCTGCCAGGGGAGGGGAGGTGGGATTGTCAGTTGAGAAATGCCAGGGGAGGGAGGGGCACAGGTTATCAACAAGGGTACCTGTATAATGTACATTTGTATACCTAGTCCTGAATTATACACATCTTAAACAAGCAAACAAACAAGCACAAGGGAGTCCATCAAAAACCTCCTTGCACTGATAAATGACTTTGGCAAAGTCTCAGGGGGTACAAATCAATGTGCAAAAACATTTGCATTTCTATACAGCAACAAACAGGAAGATAACCAAATAAAAAGCACAATCCCACTCTCAATAGCCACCAAAAAAAAAAAAAAATCTTGGCATCTAACTAACCAGAGAAGTGAAAGATCTCTACAAAAAGAACTATTATTCATTGTATTATTCATTGATACAAACAAATGGAAAAACATCCTCTGCTGAGGATGAGCTGAAAGAAAAACAACCCAACTCTACTAATGTGGGCAAAAGACATGAATAGACACTTCTCAAAAGAAAACATACAACCCAGCAGTCTCCCTTCAGGAAATACACCTGGAAGAATGCAAATTGTTCTACAAATAAGATACCTGTATGTGCACATTTGTTGCTGCACTATTCATAATAGCAAAAATATGGAACCAACCCTGCTGCCCATCAAAAGTGGACTTGATAAAGTAAATGTGGTACATATACAAAATGGAATATTACGCAGTCATAAAAAAGAACACAATTATGAACTTAACAGTAAACTGGAAGGATTTAGAGTCCACCATACTTAAGGATCTATTATAGAAACAAATAACCTATAAGTGGGTCCTCAATATTTATCACAATGCTACAAAGGAGGGATTGGCAGTTGTGGGACCCTGCCAGGAAAGGAAGCAATGGGAGAGGGCTCATGTCATCACTAAGGGGAAGTACGGACCAGCTGGAGGTCCAAAGTTCACCTGCATGTATACTACTTATGTACCTAACCCTGCTCTGTACCCCATATCTCAATAATAAAATAGGAAAAAAAGTGGGATTTTTCTTTCAAGACACCCACCCATATCAGCTCTCTGGTATGTCTTCCTTTTTCTTTTTCTCCCTAATAAATTCTGGTTTTAAACTTTACTGATCATACTGAAATTCTTCTCAGTAGAGAGTCGACGAACTTGCCAGCATTGCACCATACCCCACTCAGCAACAATATGACTGGTCAACAGTCTTGAGTCCCTCCCAACTATGCAAACTCAAGTTGGTCCTAAGTTCATTAATTTCATTAGTTCAAAACAAGGCTTTAGATTTCAGACTAAAATTATGTGTTCAACCATAAAAGGTAGTACTTTTATTAATAAAACAGCAAGAACAAATAGGTTCCGTCATTGAAAAATATGCTATCTTTTTAGATAACACTAGAGAAATAACTGAAAGAAATGATTGCCATCCGAAAGGCAAATAAAAAGCTGATAATTTAAAAATACTTCCTCTAAGAAACACAACTGCTTAAAATATCACAGAAAAACTGCAGTCATTTAAAAATACATGCCAATCTTTTTTTTTTTTTCAATTTTTATTTTGAAATTGTGGGTACAATTCAGGGTTAGGTATACAAATGTTCATTGTGCATGAGGTGTGCTCCCCATTCCCCAGGTGGATATCGACTACTGTGAATCCCAGCTGTCCCCCTTCCCCCTCCCCACAGTTTCCCACTACTTTCAATCCCTTTCCTACAGTAATATGGTAGTTGTTCAAGGTCCACTTATGAGTGAGAACATGTGATACTCATCTCTTTGTTTCTGTGAGAGATCACTCAGTATTATAAGCTCTAATTCCATCCACATTGCTGTGAAGTTCATGACTGTGTTCTTCTTTATGGCTGTGCAATATTCCATTGTATATATGTACCATATTTTTTTAATCCAGCCTCTTTTGATGGGCAGCATGGTTGGTTCCATGTTCTTGTTATTATGAACAATGCTGTGATAAACATACATAGGTATCTTTTTTATAGACTGAGCTGAGTTCTTCTGGGTATATTCCCAGGAGAGGGATTGTGGGATCATATGGAAGGTCAATTTTTAGGAGTTTTAGGAATCGCCACACTGATTTCCACAGAGGCTGTACTAGTTTATATTCCCACCAACAGTGTAGAAGTGTTCCCTTTTCGCCACATCTTCTCTAGCATCTATTATTTTTTGAGTTATTGATGATGGCCACATGGAGAAGATTGAAACAGGACCCCTACCTATCCCCATACACAAAAATTAACTCTAAATGAATCACAGACCTAAATGTAAAACCTCAAACTGTAAGAACCTTAGAAAATACAGGAGACACTCTTATGGAAATTGGAACTGGTAACCAATTCCTGATCAAAGGCCGTAAGAGAGAAGATAGACAAGTGGGACCTCATTAAATTGACAAGCTTCTGCAAAGCCAAAGAAACCATCAAGAGAGCAAGGAGACAGCCCACAGACTGGGAAAAAATATTTGCCAACTCCATGTCTGACAAAGGCTTAACATCAAGGATCTATAAGGAACTCAAACGTGCTGAAAAGAAAAAAACAAACAGCCCCATTACAAAGTGGGCAAAACATATGAATAGACACTTCTCAAAAGAAGACATATGAGCAGCCAATAGACACATGAAAAATGTTCAGCTTCACTAGTCATCAAGAAGATGCAAATTAAAACTACACTGAGATACCACCTAAGTCCAATCAGAATGGCCATCATCAATGCCAGTCTTAATATCAGGACATAAGCAGAGGGAAAAAATGAAAATAAAGAGACAGTGGAAGCTAGAAAAAGATTTTCTTAGGAGGAAAGTTGAAATCTTAGCAAACATATTAAAGGGAAATTAAACTAAAACAAGACCTCAAGGGTCCTAGATATAAAGGGGAAAGGAAAACAAACTAAGGTCTAACTGGTATTAGGGAGGTTATTAGCTACAGGTATTGCCAGGTGGGGTGTGGCACAAAACTCTTGGATGCTTTGATTCAATTCAAATGAATTTCAGAGTGGCCAGCATAGTTTCACAATAGAATTTATTAGAGAAAAAGAAGAGGAGAGATCGATGGACATGCAAGAAAGAGCTGACATGGGTGAGGGAAAAATTGTGCTTTTGGTTTTTGACAAAAGGTTTTTTACACATTTAGTGTTTAACATGTTCCTGAGTTGGCAGGGGTAACTGCTTCAGAGAGATTGCCATCTCTACATCTCTGATGGGTGAGGGGGTGGGGTGGCCTGAGAGTCCACATTGAATCCACATTCCAGTTCCCAAGGTGGTTTGGCCTGTTGAGAAAATGTCTGGACCCTTTCTTACTATAAATTGGCTATAAGAAATTGATCTATCTGTGCTTAACCTGTACTGCCTGCCCTGTCTCAGAGGAAAGATATTTAGTTATTACTAGACCAAAAACAGTGATTCAAGAAGTTTCAATATTATTCCACAAAATGAGAGAAAAAAAGAGTATACTAAAATGACACCCTCGAGAGGGCTAAAATCCAGGAAACTACTAAATGGTGGACTCTTAAAATTGCTGTTGGAATTCTGTAGTAAAAGCAACTGATTTTCTTGCCTTCCATCCTGCACTACTATAATCCATTTATTTCTAAAAGCCACATCTGATGGTGTCCCTTACTGAAACACACACACACACACACACACAGCTCACACTCCTTAGCACGGAAGACAGGTCTTTCTATGACCTGTATTCTATGTATCTCTCTGAATTGTTTCTTGACAAATCCCACCGTATGCATCCTGGGTTCCAGTTGTACCAAAATATTTGCCTGTCTTGTGTATTACAAACTTTATTACATGTTCATTTTGCCTACTATACATTCATAGCACCTATAATGTTTTATTTTTTTGTATGTATTTGTTGACTTTAATTAGATTCTAAGCCAATGGTTCTTGGATGCTGACAAGAACTGATATAGCTCTCAAGAGGCATTTCGAAAATGGAAAAGACATTTTTAGTTGTCACGAGGTTGGGAGCTGGGCAAGCACAACAGACATTCAGTGAACAGGCCATGCTTGCAGTATGCATACAGTCCAGTTCAGAAAAGAACTGTAGGCTCGTGTCCAACTTTTAAGTGTTCCAATGGACTTTCTGTAGGTAAAAAACATCTTTATAGTTATCTGAGTTAAGATTCAAGCTCTCTTATGTCGAAAGTATGTTTTCATGGTGTTATATATCGAATTTCACAGAAATACAAGTACCATATAAACTGAAGACAGATATACTCGGCATCTATCCAGAACTTTATCAAGAGTTGTTACCCATTTCAGAAGTCATATCGCCAAGAGCAGAACTGTGGGTAGTTTTTGAATCAGCGATATAGCATACCTGTATTGGTTTGGATTTATTGCAGAGGCATTCATGGTGATTCTAAGTAGATACACAGATTTCCTCACTTCTCTCTCTCTCTCACTTTGGCAATGTCTCAGGGTACAAGAAAAGGTACAACTTGTTCTTATTTCAAAATGTCAAATATAAATTAAAAATGAGGGTAAATGTGTAGTTACGTATATAATATTGGGTTTTACTGTATTGTTTGCACAAATGAACAGTCACAAATATGTCTACTCTGCCAATGCATTTTTTCTAATTAAGACAATGAATCCATGAAGATTAAGTGACCATTTTACAAAGGAACATATTGATCAAATTGGCAAAGAAAGACACATTCTGAAATTTAAGGAGAATGAAAAACTGCAATACTGTCACTAGAATGTTGGACAATGATCTCTGCAGAAGGAGGTAGACCCCATTGGTTCTTACAGAACAACATCAATGATCACGCAACACGTACACAGTACATTATTCAAAAATATTTGTCTTATCAGCTGTATAAGAGATTACTACGAAGAAATGAAAAGAAATCCAAATGAATTTTTTATTCCATTGTAATATTTCTTTAAGAAGATGGTAAAATATATTTAAATCCACTGAATAATGCAAATAATCTTGATTACAAGTAGGCAACAGTATCTTGGATAATCATAAAGCTTTTACGTTTGCAGGCCAAATAGCACGGCCTTGCCAAGCATCATACGGCTTCATCCCAACACGGCTACCCGCCGGCAGCCGGCTTCAAGCGGGAGTGTGAGAGCTGCACATGCGCAGTCAGCCCCGCTGGTTTGGCGTTCGGCCGGGTCCCTCGGAGATCCGGGCTCTGGACAACCCACGTGCCGTTGGCGCGCAGGCGCAGTCGGGGGATTTCGCGGCTCCACTTTTTCCTGTGCGATGTGGGGAGTCGGTTTGGTGACCTGCCGTTGGGCCGGCAGGCCCCGAAGTCTGGGGTCGTGGGCCCCGGTCAGGTCTCAGCAGCACCAGGGGCAGGATGTCGCCTGGGGTGAGAGTGGCGTGCTGCGAGCAGCGACCGGCCTGGTAGCTCCAGCTCCTGCAGTGGCCTTGGCCTAGCAGTCCGTCTCGCGGGTGAACGCCAAGGCGGGGTGGGCGCGGGTGCGGGGTGGGGGAGGGGGCGCTACGAGACTGGCGTTACGAGACTGTGGCTGGGGACGTCCTGTGGCCTGCCTGGCCGCCAGGGCAGTGTCGGGCCCAGTGGACCTGTCGGGTACTTGTGAGAGGAGGTGGGAATGGCGGCGAGGGGGGCGAGTGGGGGTGGGGGGAGACAAAGCAGACCCGCTGGACGCTCCGGACCTCGGGGGTGGGGGGAGGGGGGCGGCAAGAGCCCAGCTAGTGTGGAGGAGCTGGAGGACGAGGGCAGTGTCGGGGCAGCAAGAGCAGGACCTGCATCTACCGGGGCTGCCCCGAGACCACGAGCCACGTGGCCGAGCAGTGCTGGAAACGCACAAGATGGCCAAGGACAAAAAGAACAACCAGCCCCTGAACTGCGGTGGGCCCTTTCGGTCGGCAGCAAGGGATCCCGCACTGGAGGGTGGGACCTCAACTGGGGTCTTGGGAGTGGGAGGTGCAAGAGGAAACCCCATCTTGCCGGTTAACCCTGTTTCCAGGGCCTGTTCACCTGCTTCCAAAGGGCGGGTGTCAAGGCTGGGCTAGCGGCTGAGTTCATGAGTGCCTGCCCCAAATGAAGGTTTATAGGAATGTTTGCAAAGCCTTAATAATTCTGTTGCACTCTTGTGATAGGTGATGCAATTCCAGTAAAAATGCTGTGACACCGGCGGAGCTGTCCTTTCAAAGATCTGGGATCCTAGCTGGAAGGACAGATAGTATATGGTTGATCTGGGCTGTCAGTCACTAAAGGAGCAGGCAGGGACTTCCAACCTAGATGAAATTGATACTTTGGATAAAGTAATCTCTTCTTGTTTTCAGTACTCTGGTCTCAGTATCTCTATTCTTAATACTCCTCAGTATTATTTTTAGCATCCTGTTCTCAGTTTAGTACCCTGTCTTAGTACTCCTATTCTCAGTAGCCTGTTTGCCTTACCTCTATACTTAGTAGTCATTTCTTAGGACCCTCTTCCCAGTACACACATGCTTAGTCCCCTGTTCTCAGTACCCTTATACTTAATAACTAGTTCTCAGTACTTTTCTTCTTAGTACTCTGTTCTCACAGCTCCAAGGGGATTGGGGGAAAGAAGAGGATGTAAGCCTGCTATACCATTTTCTTTCTTGTGGGACATTTTGTCAGTTCTGAGGAGGTTACAAGAGCTGTAAGTCTTTGTTGAGTTGAGTGTATGGAAAATAACAGTGCCATTCAGGATATAATAAGGGCCAAATAAGGATAAAATAAGGGCCAAATATATAGTCCTCATTTAGTAGTTCAGACAAGGCTATGCTGAGATCTGATGGAAAGATTTTTCGGAAGAAATATGACTCAGTATAAACCATAAAGGATAACTAATAGTTTGTGCTTAATCAGCTAAGTTTCTTTTGTGCCAGATACCGGGCTAAGCTGTAAATGGAGACTCTCAACCCATCAGCAATGAGGTAGGTACTATGTTTTGCATATGAGGAGGGACCCAAAGGACCCAGGAATTTGTTTATAAAAAAAAATGTATTTATTCTTATGTGTTTAAACTTCAGTTACCCTCAAAGTACTCTCTGTTTGATGCAATACACCTATAGAAATGCTTTTTCCCCTGCTCCAAACAGTTTTAACTCATCAATTTTGAATGCCTTTAATGCTTCTGCTGTTTTTTGTTTCACCTCTTCCATATGGGCAGATATTTCCCTCTGAGGACTTTTTTCATCTGGGGAAACAAAAAGTTTCTCAGCTTGAGATGGGGTGAATAGGGAGAGTGGGGCGTGGAGGTCATGCCATTTTTGGTCAAAAACTAATGAACACTCGGTGTGGTGTGGGCAGGTTGCTCGTGTAAATCACCCATCATGAAAGAGGCAAACATGGAGAAAGACACTCCAAAGAAAAATTTATTGAAGCTGACTGTAGCCTCACAACAACGGTAACTGGTAAACTGATGGTGAGGGTTTCTAGAACACTCACCTGGCGGGTGAACCTGTACTATGAGGACCCAACCTCCAAAAGATAATTTGGCTTATTGGGGGTCCCCTCTCATATGTAGAAACTGAGGCACAGAGAATTTAAATAACTTGGCCTAGGTCATACAGATAGCAAGTACTATACACAAACACAAGCAGTCTTATTCTAGAGACTTCCCTTTTGCCCCCCACACTGTACTGCTTTCCTAGAATTCTGGTAGTTGAAAGAGAAGCACATTTTACTAAGGGGACACAGGAATACAGAAGACACTTTTGTGATGATAGCAAGTGGAATTAAAAGAAATTGCATGGAAATATTCATGAGAGATAAATTTGGAATGATAGATTGAAGTTAATTTTTATATGGTATTAAATGCCAGGCTATGGGATTTGGTTTTAGAGTCTTTAAATGAATTTTTCAAATTAGGAAGAAACAGGGAGTCCTACCATGATGAGGTGAATTAAGGTGGGACCTATAGACTTAGAAACACTTTATGAGATCATTATAATAGGACTGATAGCAGGTGATGATGTCTTCTGCCATGTTGTCAGTAGCAAGATGAAAAATAAGGTATTTTAAATCAAATTTTCTTACACAAATCAAAGTTCAAGAAGAATTAAATGTGTGTAATAGCTAGTTTATGTATCTAAGAACTGTGCTATATTAGGGACACATAAAGGGACTAGGGATTAAAGATTGACCCATGTGGATTGGGATTATTATGGTCAAATATCTAATAGGCTATCATCTGGGAGAAGCAGTAGATTGATGTTACATAATCCTGAAGTGATTAGGACTCTGAGGCAAGAATCACAAAGAATATGTATTTCAGCTCAACTTAAGTAAATACCTAAATGTTAGATCAGTTCAAACCCGGATGAAGTACCTCAGAAGTTGGTAAACTCCTTAGGACAAAAAGCATGGAACACTTTTGAAAAGAAAATTCCAACATTTTTACAAGTTTGGATTAGATGACTCAACGTTACTTTCACTACAAACTTCTGTGGTTTTGTGATATTAAACTTCAGATCTATGTAGTGCTTTCTTTGAAGTTGTGAGGTTAGAGGGGACTGTGCTGTCAGGTCAATTTCAACTTTTCATATTGTGCACATAAAAATGAAAGAGACCCATAAATAAAGTCAACTCTGTGGAGAGGAGAAAGTTATTTTTGTTTCCTTTGGGTGTTGTATCCTCTTTTCACAGTTTTTACATTTTGAGTCCTACAATATTTTCAGATGGAGCATTTTTATAATTACAGGTTGGTAGACTTACTGTGAAAGAGGCAATGGCACAACTAAGAGGCCAGTAGAGAGAAGGCAGAGAGAGAGAGAGAGAAGGCAGAGAGAGAGAGAGAGAGAGAGAGAGAGAGAGAGAGAGAGAGAGAGAGAGAAGCTTAGATAATATTCTAAATAAAGAGCAGAGAGATTAAACTCATACCAGGTGTAACTTGATGGTAAAATATGTATATTTTTATTTCTGTTTAGTAAGAATTTTTGGATGTGGTCAGCATTGTATCATAGTTGTAAAAGAGTCAGAATGTTTCAATTTAAGGTTCTGCCAGGTAGCTGGATGTATACATTTTATATTAAGTGCTACTTATTTTATGTTTGAGTTATGGTATCATTTTAGGACTTGCCTGTTCATCCCAGGGGCAGGAGACTATTTATATCAGTGATTTTTAGCTATTTCAAGCTAGTTTATCATTTTTCTCCTAGTAACTTCCAAATTTTGAAAGTTTGGTTACCAATTGTTTCTTGAAACAACACTGTACTGCACCCCATTTGTTTTGATTACTATTTGGGCAAAAACCTATCAATTAGATGTCTCATTAAGTAAAATTGCCTTTGAGTTAATATGTTCCATCCAAAAGCAGGCAGACTCTATTTTGACCTCAATAGCTTTATATGAAGATAATGTTTAATTCCACTTCGCATTATTTTATATTATTGAAAATAGCTCACAAGTAACTCTGCTCCAGGCTGGCACTTTTTTACAGAACAGGGCAGAGAGTGAAAATCCAACCACTTATTTAAAGAGGTACTCTGAATACTTGCGGAAGTGTGAAGCACAACCAGTGAGGATCCCCTTGGTCTCACAGAGAGCAAGAGGGCAGGAATAGAGGCTAGGTACCCCATTTCCCTGCTATAAAATGGGTATTATGAAAATTGGGAACATGCTGGCACCTCCCACCCCCCAGCTCCAGCCAGCAATCACATGCAGCAAGGGATGGAGAATCTAACCCTTCAAGTTCAGCAGTGGAAAGAAAAGCAGCAATTATGGAATCTGCCACAGGAGGGAATGCCTCAGAAATTTTTTTTAATATATCTTTTTTTTTCCTTTTCGCTCCTTTTATGTTATCTTGAACTCAGGGGGTACACATATGTACCCATTGCGTGGACATATTTTGTGGTGGTGGGAAATGATTCTTAGGTGACCTGTTTCCCAGACAGTGAACACTGTGACATGTAGGTTGCTTCTGAATCCTAGCTCTCCCCACCACCTAAGTAAGCTCTCAAAATTGAAAAGAGCACAGCCCCCACCCCCAACTATTTCAGAATCAAACAAATTTGGAGGCTCTGCTCAGGGAAGGAGGGTGAAGCAAAAATAGAAGTGAATACTTCTCTCTCAATGAATAATGGAATAAAAGAGAAGGAAAAGAGATCTGTCACAAATGAGGGCAAATCAATGGGAAAACACATGTAACCCCCAGAGTCCTAAAGAGATAGTTCCCAGAAAAAAAAAAAAACCCACCAAAAACAAAAACAAAAAAACTGCCTTCAGAGTTCAAATAATGAAAATCTCCCAGAATAACTGGCCTCAGATGACAGCTAGAGAGATCAGGGAGTGGATGGAAGGGTGAACACAATCCAAGAGAAACAAGAAGAAAAACTGATTGAAATTGTAAGAGTTGGTCAATCTAAAAAAAAAATGCTCCAAATTATTCCTCATTAAAACCTCCATTCATGAAATAAATAAAACTGACAAGCATAGAAAGCAGAATTAACCAAGCAGAGGAGAGAATCTCAGAACTTGGAAGACTGAAATATTGAATTAATCCAATCTGATAAAATAGGAAAAAATCTCCAAAAGAAGGAGCAAAGCCTCCAAGAGATGTGTGATTATATCAAGAAGCCAAACATGCCTGATTGGTATCTCTGAAGCAAAAAGGGAAATGAAGAGTATCTTGGAACAAGTATTCCATGAAGACATTCAAGAAAACTGCCCCCAGCTCATCAGAGATGCAGACATTCAAGCACAAGAGATTCAGAGAACCTCCAAAAGGCATTATATGAGAAGACTCAGTAATTTGCTTACACAAAATAGATATGAACCTGGGCACCTTGGCTCAGCCTGTAATCCCAACACTTTGGAAGGCTGAGGTGAGAGAATTGCCTGAGCTCAGGGGTTCAAGATCAGCCTGGGAACGTGGTGAGACCTTGTCTCTGAATAAATCACAAAAAATTAGCCATGAGTGGTGACATGTATCTGTAGTTCCAACTACTTGGAAAGCTGAGGTGGATGGATTGCCTAAGCCCAGCAGGTCGAGGCTACAGTGGCTGTGAGATTGCCACTGCATTCCAGCCAGGGTGGCAACAGTGAGACTCCAACTCAAAAAAAAAAAAAAAAATTGAATCGCACCAGACTTATCTGCAGAAACACTACAAGCCGGAAAGGATTGGAGTTCAATTTTTAATGTCAAAGATAAACAATTTCAATAAAGAATTACCTACTCCACCAAGCTAAGCTTCATCAGTGATGGAGAATTAAAATCCTTCCCAGACATCCAATCCCTAAGAGACCCTTAAGAAAGTATTGAGCACAGAAAAACAAACAAACAAACAAAGAAACAACCATGCACTTCACAAGAATACAGGCAAGCACAGATTCAACAGAGTATACAGTGCACCCTCAAAAATGAAAACATCTAACTAATGCAAAAGTTGAAAGCAAAACAGTCTTTTAAGAGCCTCATGGCAGGGTTAAACTCTTAGATTTCAATATTCAGCCCGAATGTGAATGGATTCAATGCACCACTAAAAAGACTTAGAAGTTGGGTGCAGTGGCTCATGCCTGTAATCCCAGTACTTTGGGAGGTGGAAGTGAGAGGATTTCCTGAGTCCAGGGGTTTGAGATCAGTCTAAGAAACTTCATGTGATCTCATCTCCACAATGAAAAAAATTAACTAGACATAACACACACCTGTACTTCCAACTCCTTGGAAGGCTGAGGTAGAAGGATCACCTGAGCCCAGTAAGTTGAGGCTATGGTGGCCATGAACATGCCACTGCACTCCAGCCTGGGTGACAGAGTGAGACTCCTACTTAAAAAAAATAAGATAAAATAAATAAAAATCCATAGAATGGCAAACTGGATTAAAAGCATGATCCAACAATCTGCTGCCTCCAGGAAACTCATCTCACTTGAAGGGACACCTACAGACGCAAAGTTGGAGGCTGGACAATGAACTTTCAGGTGAATGGAAAACCAAAAAGCAAGAGTAGCTATTTTAATATCAGATAAAATAGGGTTCAAGTTATCAAAAACTAAAAAGGATACAGAAGGACACTACATAATGATAAAAGGTTCAATCCATCAAAACGAAATATCTATCCTGAACATATGCACACCCAACACAGGAGCACCAGGTTGTTTTTTTTTTATAAATCAATAGCTAAGTAAGCTAAAAGAGGACATTGACTCATACACAATCATAACTGGTGACTTAAATATTCATCACTAACAACCATAGATAGAACATCAGGGCAAAAAATCAGTAAGGAGATCCAGAACCTCAACCCAACACTTGTCTTATTAGACATCTACAGAACACTTCACCTAACAACTACAGAGTATACATTCTACTCCTCAGCACATGGAACATACTCCAAATTCAACCGCTATCTCACACATAAATAAAACACAAACACATTCCAAAAGATTGAAATTTTACCATGTATCTTCTCAGATCACAGTGGAATAAAAATATCACCATCAACAAGACCTTCCAAGATACACAAAGACAAGGACACACAACAGCATGCTGCTGAATGACTTCCTGGTCAACATGGAAATCAAGACAGAATTTAATAGATTCCTGGAAATAAATGAAAATAAAGATGTATCATATCAGAATCTCAAAGAGACTATGAAATTAGTACTACGAGGAAAATTTATAATGCTGCACACATACATCAAGAAAACAGAAAGAAGCAAGAAAACAGCAAGAAAACAGCAAACAGGCTAACGTCACACCTAAGGGAGCTAGAAAGACAAGACCACCCAAAATCCTAAGTTCAGCAGAACAGTTTAGATCACCAAAATAAAGTCACAACTGCAGGGCATAGAAGACAAAAATATCATAGAAAAAAATCAACAAGACAAAAAACTGGTTCTTTGAAAGGGTAAATAAGATTGATGGACCCCTGACCAGACTGACTAAGAAAAAGAGAGAGAAAACCCAAATAAATACAATTAGAAATCAAAAGATTATCAGAGATTACTATGCACACCTGTATAGAAATAAACTAAAAAAACCTAAAGGAAATGGAGAATTTTCTTATGTCACACAAACTTTCAAGTTGAAACGAGAAAAATTGAAACCCTAAACAGATCAATATCAATACAGGAAATCAACTCTGTTATAAGAAATCTAACTAAAAACAAACAAACAAACAAACAGACAGACAAAAACCTAAAAAACACACCCACACAAAAAAACCAACAAAAGAAAACCCTGGACCAGATGGCTTTCCAGCTGAATTCTGTAAAACATACAAGTAGGAGATGGTACCAATTTTATTGAAAGTATTCCCAGCAATCTAGAAAGATGGAACTCTCCCATACCTGGCAAAGATCCAACAAGGAAAGAGATTACAGGCCAATTTTCTTAGTGAACATAGATGTAAACACTCTAAATAAGATTCTAGCAAATCAGAAGTAACAACTCATCTAAAGAGTCATCCACCACAACCAAGTAGGCTTCATTCCTGGGATGCAGGGCTTCTTCAATATCTACAAGACCATAAATGTAATTCAGTACATTAACAGATGTAAAACTAAGAACCACATGATTATATCATCAGATGCAGAAAAAACATTTGACAAAATCCAGCATCCCTTCTTGATCAAAACCCTTGAACAAATAGGCATAGAAGGAACATTCCTCAAAATAGAGCTGTCTATGATAAGCCCACAGCCAACATCTTGCTCAATGGATGGAAATTGAAAAAATTCCCTCTAAAAATGGGGAGAAGACAAGGGTGCCCACTCTCACTCCCCCTGTTGAACATAGTGGGGGAAATTCTTGCTAGTGCAATCAAGCAAGAGAAGGAAATTGGATATCCAAATAGGAAAGAAGGAAGTTAAACTATCACTTTTTGCAGATAATATAGTCCTAAACCTTGAAAACCCAAGAGAATGTCAAAAACCTCCTTGCACTGATAAATGACTTTAGAAAAGTTTTGGGGTATAAAATCAACATGCAAAAGACAGTTGCATTTCTATACACCAGGAACAAACAGGCAGAGAACGAAATAAAAAGCACAGTTCCCTTCACGGTAGCCACACACACAAAGAAAGAAAAGAAATATCTTGGCATCTACCTACCCAGAGAAGTGAAAGACATTTACAATGAGAACTACAGAACACTGCTCAAAGAAATCAGAGAGGACACAAATGGAAAAACATCTCTTGCTCATAGATTGGAAGAATCAATATTGACTGTCTATCCTACCCAATGCAATCTACAGATTCAATGCAATACACATCAGATTACCAACATCATTCTTCTCAGATCTGGAAATGACAATACAGAGATTCATTTGGAAACAGAAAAGAACATGCATAGGCAAAACAACCCTCAGCAAAAGGAACAAAGTGGAAGACTTTAAGCTCTACTACAAGGCTACAGTAATCAAAACAGCCCTGTACTGGTACAAGAACAGCCATATAGACCAAGGGAACAGAACAGTGATTCTGGAAGCAAAAACTCAATTTCTCAACCAACAATCCTTTGACAAGGCCATCAATACAACCACTGAGGAGAGGAGACCTTATTTAGCAAATGGTGCTGGAAAACTGACCACATACAGAAGAATGAAACAGGACCCCTACCTATCACCATATGCAGAAATCAACTCTAAACGCATCAAAGACCTAAATGTAATACCTCAAACTTTAAGGATCCTAGAAGAAAATGCAAGAAACACTCTGCACATTGGGGTAGGTAACCAATTCTTGAACAAATCCCTGAGTGTGTATGCCATAGGGACAAGATAGACAAGTGGGACCTCATCAAACTGAAAAACTTTTGTACAGCAAAAGAAACCATCAAGAGAGTGGAGAGAAAACCCACAGAATAGGAAAAAATTTTTGCTAACTGTGTATCTGACAAAGTCCTAACATCCAGGATCTGCAAGGAACTCAAATTAGCCAAAAGGAAAACAAAAAACAAACGAAAAACCCCAGCCCTGTTAAAAGACAGGCAGAGGACATGAGTAGACACTTCTCAAAAGAAGACATGCAAACAGCCAGCAGATACATGAAAAAATGCTCAGCCACACTAATCATAGGAGAAATGCAAATCAAAACCACTTTGAGATACCATTCAGTAAGAATGACCATCATTAATAACAGAAAACAACAGATACTGGAGGATGCAGAGAAAAGAGGAAGCTTCTACACTCTTGGTGGGAGTGCGAACTAGTCCAACTTCTATGGTAAACAATGTTGTGATTTCTAAAGGAACTAGAAATTGGCCTTCCATAAGACCCAGCAATTCCCCTTCCAGAAATACAAATTATTCTACAAAAAAGACACCCACACACAAAGGTTTATTCCTGCATTATTTACAATAGCAAAAACATGTAACCAACCCTACTGTCCATCAAAAGTAGACTAGATAAAGAAAATATGGTACATATTCATGGTGGAATATTATACAACTTTAAAGGCAAAATCATGATCTGTGCAGCAAATTGGATGGAGCTGGAGATGATCATACTTAGTGATCTATCACAGAAACAGAGAACCAAATACCACTTGTTCTCACACATTAGTGGGACCTGGACAATTATCACAATAGCACAAGGGAGGTATTGACAGTCACAGGATACTGCTGGGGTGGTGAGGGGTACATAACAATACAAAGTGTATCTGGTCTTAAACCAGGGGAAGTGAGCACCTGTTGAAGGTTCAAACTTTACCTGCATGTTGATTACTATGTACCTAATCCCAACTTGTGACCCATTTTGTAAAATAAAGTAAAAAAATAAAATAAAACACTTTCCTTTAAAATATGAAAAAAACCCACAAAACCCCACAAGTAACTCTGCCCCACTTTTAGTGGCCCACCTCTAAGAGGTTGATAGTGCCCTCACCTCTGCCCCACTATTAATTTTGAGACTTTCCCAGAGAGTGAAGAACCCAGGGTGGAAATCTTGGAGGAAGAAGAAATGAGGAGCATTAAGTAAAATTAACTGTCAATAGCATACCTATCATAATGAGGGACTTTCCCAAAGTTTCATAGGGATTGGATAAGAAGAAGAAAGAAAAGCAGTGACCTGTTCATCACATCATTAAAATGCCCTAATTGTGGATTGGATTGTTGTGTTAACTGTTAACAATTTGCATTTTTATCATTTATTCCAGGAAGCAGACAATACTCTCCACTGTAAAACAAAGAGCAGCATCTTTTGGGGATCAATGTGCAAGTCCTACTCTTTTAGAACAAGTGTTAAATCAAAAATGACTGGTAAATATCTGTTGGTAAAGTAGGCACAAATATGTTTTAAAATGTTGTTTGCTATAAATGGAACTATTTAGATTTTTGAGATTTTAAAACTTGTTAAATTGGCCATCAGGATAGAATAGTACTCCTTTGTCAGTAAATACTGAAGTCTCATAAATGGTGTTCCAAGACTATAAGAGCAGGAACACTTTTAATTCTATTTGTTTCATTGACTAAATCTTGCATATCCAAGCAAGGTGGGATTTTAGAACCAACTCTTAATGAACTGCATCCTGGGGTTTGTGGAGTAATGCTTTAATGGTAGTAAGGTATAATTAAACCAATATTTAATAAGAATCTATTATAAGCTTGGTAGAAGGCATAAGAAATCAATCAGGAAAGGAGAGACTATTCAATAAATACTTGAATAATTAAATAGTAATTTGAAGACAAAAAAGAATTTTTTGTCTTCATGAGAATATATATTCATGAAAATATATGTTAAAATAAATTCCTAAAAGTCTTAAATTTTTTTTTAAAGATTTGGAACTTTCCCTTAAATATCTGTAATGAGGTTTTTTTTGGTTATTTTTAGCTCAAATAGACAAAATTCCAAATAAAAGCTTATAAATTTGGCTACATAAAAATGAATGCTGTAGTCAAAGATCAAAACACACATAGGAAAAACATAGGAACATAGGAAAAATATTTGTAACAAATATAGAAGATGGTTAATGTGGTTGATATTTTTATTGTAAGTTTTAGTATTTTGATATATGAAATTAAATTTTATTATTAATTTTAGGTTAATTTCACTGCATTAGATGGATAATTGAACCCAATTCAGACATGTTGGTTTTTAAAGCATATTGTATTGTACTTTGTGCTGGGACAGTTGAGAATAATTTCATGGCATGAATATAATCCAATCATGTCATAATAATGCTACTAATAATTATTTTCTTTTTAAGTCATTACTAAGAAGTCCAGAAGTAGTGCTATTTTTACAGAAACAGCAACAACTATTAAATCAGCAAATTTTGTAGCAAAGATAGCAGCAGTTTGAGTCGGGGTCATACTCTGTTGTTCAGGCTAGAGAGCTGTGGCACAAACATGACTCACTGGACTCAGGTGATCCTTCTACCTCAGCCTTCTACCTCAGCCTCCCAAGTAGCTGGTACTACAGGTGTGTGCCACTAAGACTGGCTATTGTTTTTCAATTTTTTTTGTAGAGAAGAAGGTCTCACTATATTGCCTAGGCTGGTCTCAAACTCCCGGTCTTATGCAGTCCTCCTGCCTCGGCCTCCTAAAGTGCTGGAATTGCAGGTGTGAGCCACTGCACCTGACCTGAATATGTACATGTTTTTTATTTTACTGTAATGGGTGAAGAAAAAAATACATTTTTGTTGGAGTCTCACTCTGTCGCCCAGACTGGAGTGCAGTGGCACGCTCCCGGCCATCGCTGCCTCAACCTGCTAGACTCTGGCGATCCTTCCGCCTCAGCCTTCCAAGTAGCTGGAACTACAGGCGCGTGCTACCACGCCCGGCTAGTTTTTGATTTATTGTAGAGATGAGGTCTCGCCAAGTTGCCCAGGCGGGTCCTGAACCCGCGGGCTCAGGCAATCCATTCACCTCACTTCCCAAAGCGCGGGATTGCAGGCTGAGCCACCGAGCCCGACTGAAAATATTTTTTATATTAAAGATAAATGGGATAATATATGCCAGTAGCACATACACATTTTCCTTTAAAGGTATATGTGCATTTGAGGATAAATAAGTATTGCACTTTGTGCATGTAATCATTTCACAAATTAAAAAAAATTTCTAAAATAACATACAATTACAATGTTTTTTTATAAATATGTTCTTCTTCAGTCATTGTTCCTGAAGATAATGAGGCAGTTACTGACTGTAGAAGTCATAAAGTTAATAGATATTAATCTTGAATCATCTATCTTAGTGGTTCTCATCTAGCAGCAGTTGGAAATATATGGGTATAGGTTTTTGGTTGTCAGAGTGACCTTGAAAACTTCTGGGTTTTAGTGAATGGGCCAGGAAGACAAATGTTCTGCAGGGTTTGGGATAGTCCAATATACTGTCAAAGAGGTAAGCCTATTTTGTATTTATAAGGAAAGTGATATTGGTTTAATATCTGTGAAATTATAATATGCATCACTCTTCAGAGATGCTCTGGTAAAACCTAAGGGAGGGTTGAAGTACATTGGAATGAATGCATCTCCTACAGGTGGCTTCTCTAGATCATGCTACCTACTAGTGTTGATCTCTTTTAAAGCAGATTCTCTTTGACTTTTATAAATAGACTTTATAAACAGTATAGATCTCATCCCACCAATGCCAGGACAAAATTATTTTTCTTTTACTCATTTTTGCTAAGGAAAATGAAAAAGGGATCCTTTTCAAAAAGGAGATCCTGAAAATAAGAATAACACTCCAGCATTTTGTCATTATTTTTCAAAATTGACATTTTAGGACTGTGCCATTCCTAAGCAATGTTTAAAAAAAAGTAGGCAATATGAATACAAACTTTTTTCTTCTTTTTTCTCCTAAGAAAACTTGAAAAAGGCAAAACTACCAATAAGAATAACAATTCAATTGTTAAGAAAGTGTATCCAGTGTGGATGTGTCTCAAGTTCAATTGCAAAAAAATTTGTTAGTTACTTGGATTTTAAGCTCTGAAATATATATCAAGTTAACATAGTTTTGGCTGTTGTAAGAAGTACTTATAGAGAGAAAGAAAGTTTTTGTTCTTTTTAATGTGTTTTATACCCACTTATCTCTTTGAAAACACATTTATCAAAATTCTTCATTAAAATCCAGTTGTTGACTTTGTGTTATCTAATTTTCTTATTCTATTATTTAGTGTCTTCTAACTGAATGCAGAGAAATTCATTTCCTATTAGTTACTGTTACTATATTCTTACACTTACAGTGTTGAGAGTTTTTATTAACTCCTATGGTGAAAAAAATCAGCTTATGCCTCTTCTAAAAAAATAAAATAAATAAAAAAGAAGGGAAAGCAATAGGCCAATGAGAGCTGAGTGAAAAGAAAAGGATTTGACCTTGTATATTTATAAGAATATGATGATGATTAGTCATTGTCAAATCTAAGTGGATAATTGAGAGGCTCAGAATCTTTTCCCCAGAATACTTTTTAAAATAGGATAACTGGCCATTCATGAATTTGGATAGAAATAGGACAGTATTTAACATAATTTATTACTGCAA
This sequence comes from Carlito syrichta, assembly GCF_000164805.1. Taxonomy (NCBI): domain Eukaryota; kingdom Metazoa; phylum Chordata; class Mammalia; order Primates; family Tarsiidae; genus Carlito; species Carlito syrichta. Next base: position 81,580 of record NW_007259184.1, on the reverse strand, counting down.
TTTTAGAAATTGTTTTGCTTTATAAAACTATCAGTAAATGAATAAGGTTCATTTTGGGGTAGATTTGTTGCAATGTGTTCCCAAGTTTTCACCCCTCCATGTATTCATAACCTTTACTATGTCATTATGCACCTTCTATCCCTTGAGCTTGAGTTTATTTACCTACTCCTTAAATCTGCAGAATTAGTTTTGCAACTTGTTTTGGCCAATAGATTGCAGAGGAAATAAGATTCCAGGCCTGAGTAGACACTGAAAGTTGTGAACATTTTCACTAGTTTTTTCCTTTTTTTGAGTTGGAGTCTCACTCTGTTGCCCAGACTGGAGTGCAATGACACTCTCCCGGCCACCACAGCCTCGACCTGCTGGGCTCCGGCGATCCTTCTGCCTCAGCCTTCCAAGTAGCTGGAACTACAGGTGCGTGCTACCACGCCCGGGCTAATTTTTTGATTTATTGTAGAGATGAGTCTCACCAAGTTACCCAGGTGGGCCTTGAACCTGTGGGCTCAGGCAATCCACTTACCTCAGCCTCCCAAAGCATGGGATTACAGGCTGGTTTTTTTTTTTTTTTTTTTTTTAAAGAATCCTACTCAGCTGCCATGGCAACAATGTCAATCTAGCCTGCTAGATAATGGGCCAAATGGATTCAACACAATCCCTATAAAATTACCAGCATCATTTTTTACAGATATAGGAAAAAAATAGTTAAATTCATATGGAAGCAAAAAGGAACCCAAATAGCTAAAGCAATCCTGAGCACAAAGGAAGCCAGAGGTATCAGATTTCCAGACTTCAAACTTTACTATAGGCATAGTAACCAAAACAGCCTGGTACTGCTACAAAAATAGACACATAGACCAATGAACAGAATTGAGAAACCAGAAAAAAAATTGCTGCTTTACAATAATCTCATCTTTGACAAAGTTGACAAACGCTGGGGAAAAGACACCTTATTTAACAAATAAGGGAAAACTGGCTAACCATATACAGAAGAATGAAGCTGGACCACTTTCTTTCACCATGTACAAAAATTAACTCAAGATGGATTAATAACTTAAATGTAAGCCCTGAAATTATAAAAAGCCTAGAAGAAATCCCAGGACACTCTCTTCTGGACATTGACCTAGGCAATGAATTCATGACCAAGACCTCAAAAGCAAAAATCAAAATTGACAAGTGGGATCTAATCAAACTAAAGAGCTTCTGCACAGCAAAAGAAACCATCAGCTGAATTAATAGACAATCTACAGAATAGGGGAAAATATTTGCAAACTGTGTATCCAACAAGGGACTAATGGGGTCTGACAATTAAGTTTGTGAGCACATCCTAGAAAAAGTGCTCCATACCTCATTGCTGAATTTCATGACAGTAACCTCTGAAGTCTCCCCTTGAGAAGTTATGTACTGATTGCCAGCACCTAGTCCACCTGTTAAAGCATTTCTGGAACTCTTTTCCTGGAATGGCTATTGGGACAGAGCTGTGATCATATTATCCTTACATCCTGAATGTCATTAAAATATCTTTCTTTCAATATTTCCTTTATCTCTGGGTAAAAGAAGTCATTGGGGGCCAGATCAAGTGAGTAGGGAGGGTGCTCCAATACAGTTATTTGTTTACTGGTTAATAACTTCCCCGTAGTGGTGGGTAGCTGGTGCGTTGTTGTGATGCAAGAGCCATGAGTTGTTTGTGAAACGTTCAGATCATTTTTGTCTTTTTCACGTAGTCTTTTTACCACTTTCAAATAGTAAACTTAATTAACTGTTTCTCTGGTTGATACAAATTCATAATAAACAATCTGATATCAAAAAAGGTTAGCAGCCGGGCTTGGTGGCTCAGCCTGTAATCCCGCGCCTTTGGGAGGCTGAGGTGAGTGGATTGCCTGAGCCCGCGGGTTCGAGACCCGCCTGGGCAACGAGACCTCATCTCTACAATAAATCAAAAAATGAGCCGGGCGTGGTAGCGCGTGCCTGTAATTCCGGCTACTCAGAAGGCTGAGGTGGAAGGATCACCGGAGCCCAGCAGGTGAGACTGCGGTGGCCGGCAGCAGCCACTGCACTCCAGTCTGGGCAACCCAGTGAGACTCCAACTCAAAAAAAAAAAAAAGGTTAGCAACATAGTTTGGACTCTTGATTTGGACTGATAGAACTTTTTTGATTGTAGAGGACTGGCTGGCTTCCATTGTGCACGTTTATGCTTTGTTTCAGGGTCATCTTGCTACACCCATGTTTCATCATCAATGATAACATAGCCCAAGATATTGTCTTGCTTTTTCAAAAGGTCTTGGCAAACTTTGACTTACCTTTGCTTTTGTTAATCGGTGAACTCCTTTGGGACCATTTTTGCAAACATCTTTCTCATGCCAAGGTTTTCAGTTAAGATTTTCCTTTTTCTCTACCAATGTTTATTTGGACTGCTATACTTCTCACAGTTAGCCAATGATTTTGATGCATAATTTGACAAATTTTGACAATGTCTTTGTCAGTTTTGTTTATTACTGACTGTCCTGACCTCTATTGTTAGTGATGCTTTCTCTCTACTCAGAAAAAAACAAAACCAAAAATGTTTAATTCATCTGTTCACTGCCATTTTCTTCATGACATTATCCCCATGAGCTTGGACTAACATATCCTGATTTCATTTCCACTCTTACCAACTTTAACAAGAAATTTAATGTTTTTTCATTGGTCTAATTCAAGCTTCAACATTCTCACAATGGCACACAAAGACGTGCAACAACAGTAATGAATGCCATTCAGCAAGACACTGCCACATGTTGACACGAACACAGCTATGAGACTGATATATCAAGGTTATGGAACCTTACTGAGTTGTTTGTGTAGTGCTGCCAATGTAAGCACATGGTGGCAACTTAATTGTCAGAGCTCATATCCAGACTCTACAAAGACTTTAAATAAAATGACAGGAAAAACCTAGTAACCTTATTATAAAGTGGGCAAAGGAGATGGTCAAACACTTCTCAAAGGAAGACATACAAGTGGCCAACAGATATATGTGAAAATGTTCACCATTACTAATCATCAGAGAAATGCCAATCAAAACCGCAATGAAATATCACTTCATCAGTGAGAATGGTTTTTATTATAAATTTGAAAACAGATGCTGGTGAGGTTGCTGAGAAAAAGGGAATGCTCCTATACTATTGGTAAGAATATAAGCGAGTTTAGCCCCTGTGGAAAGCAGTTGGGAGATTTCTCAAGGAACTAAAGATAGATTTACCATTTGATGCAGCAATTCAACTACTATTATATACCTGAAGGAGCACAAGTCATTCTACCAAAAAGATGCCTGCACTTATAAGTTTGTCACAGCTCTATCCACAAGAGCAAAAATATGGTATCAACCTAGGTACCCATCAACAGTGTCTGGATAAAGAAAATGTGATACATACACACCATGGAATACTATGCAGTCCTAAAAAAGAACAAAATTCTGTCCTTTGTAGCAATATGGTTGCAGCTGGAAACCATCATCCTAAGTGAATTATCACAGAAACAGAAAACTGAATACCACATCTTCTCACTTGTAAGTGGGAACTAAACAGTGAATATACATGGACATAAGGATAGGAAAAACAGACACAGGGGACTTCTAAAGGGGGGAGAGAGGGAGGGGAGTAAGGGTTCACCAGAAGCTCAAAGCTCACCATCATGCAATATGCCTATGTAACAAATTTATACATGTACCCCTTGAATCAAAAACAAAAACAAAAAATGAACAAATGGTCTAGTCACAGTGTTTCTAGCTCATAGCTGGAAAACAACTAGACATGTGCTAGAGGAGCTATTCCCCTAGCCAACCTGCCAGCTGCCTGCAGATACATTTGTTACCAACTGGGATCAGCCAAGTTTGGCCCAGATTTGCAGAACCACCTAGCTGACCTGTAGACTTGTGGGCAATAATACATGCTTTGATTGTAAACCAGAGTTTTGGGGTGTTTTTTTATGCAGCATTCTTGTTATAGTAGGTAACTGGTACACCTAGCTGTTATAGTTATGTGCCGTTGAGTAACAAATTATCCCAAAATTTGCTGGCTTAAAATAATTTATTCTTAGCTGGGCTCGGTGGCTCAGCCTGTAATCCCGCGCCTTTGGGAGGCTGAGGT
>NW_007259184.1:48561-77376 GCF_000164805.1 Carlito syrichta | reverse complement strand
GCGGTGGCCGAGAGCAGCCACTGCACTCCAGTCTGGGTGACAGAGTGAGACTCCAACTAAAATAATAATAATAATAATAATAATAATAATAATAATTTATTCTTATTTTTCACAGTTCTGTTTTATTACTATGATTTTAAATAGCTGTGCAAATGCTTTCGGTCTAGGTGTGGCAGATCATACATGCACAGTATGTCATACTTCACATGCTCTTATGTGTGTGGCCCATTACTATCTAGATTTTATTTTTCCACCCCTTTGAATCTAGGCAGGGCTTATGACTACACTACAAAATATGGCAGAAGTAATGGTGTGCCAGTTCATTTGAGGCTACAGGAAAGGAGACACAATAAATATAGATGTGGTATATTTGTGGAGCATACAGGAGCCTACAGGCCATTAATCCACGCTGTCACAGAGAAAAAGGAGACAACCAGTCAGATGCCTCCATGCCTAACCTTGTCTTTTTGATCATAGTCATTCTAACTGGGGGCAGATGATATCTTTTTGTGGTCTTGATTTTCATTTCCCTTATGATTACTGATGCTGAACATTTTCTCATATGCCTGTTGACCATAAGATGAATAATTAGCAAATACTTTCTCCCACCCAACAGGTTATCTCTACACTTTATTGGCTATTTCTTTTGTTGTATAGAACTTTGTAGTTTAATATGATACTATTTATCTTTTTTTTTTTTTTTTGGTTGCCTGTGCCTTTGAGGACTTAGCCATAAAGTCTTTGCCCAGACCAATGTCCTGAAGTGATTCACCTATGTTTTCTTCTAGTAGTTTTATTATAGTTTCAGGTCTTATATTTAAGTCTTCAATTAATCTTGAGTTGATTTTTGTATGTGGTAAAAAATAAGAGGTTAGTTTCATTCTTCTGTATATAAACACCCACATTTTCCAGCAACATTTATTGAAGAAGGTGACTTTTCCCCAGTGTAAGCCCTTGGCGTCTTGCACCTTTGTTGAAAATCCGTTGACTGTAAAAAGTCTGTTTATTTCTGGATGTCTATCTTTTATTTTTAGTTTGGTCTGGCTGTCACCTAGGTTGGAGGGTAGTGGCATGATCATGGCTCACCATAGGTTCAACTACCTGGGCTCAGGTGATCCTTATGCATCTGTGTCTTGAGGAGATGGGACCTAGCCTTGTACCAATGCTGGGCTAATTTTTTAAATTTTTATTTCTATTTTTGGTAGAGACAAGTCTCACTCTGTTGCCTAGGTTGCTGTTGAATTCCTGGGCCCAAGTGATGCTCCAGCCTCAGTCTCCCAAAGTCTGACGTTCTAGGATTACAAGCAAGAGCCACTGCTCCCAGCCTTGGGTTCTCTATTCTGTTTTTTTGGTCTATGTGTGTTTTTTTATATCAATACCACGTTGTTTTGGTCTCTATATACTTGTAGCATACTTTGATATCAGGTAGTATAGTCCCTCTGTCTTTGTTGTTCAGAATTGATTTGGCTATTTAGTCTTTTTTGTTGTTGTTTCACATGAATTTTTAAGATTTTTCTTCTCATTCTTAGAAAAATGACTTTGGTATTTTGACAAGGATTTCACTGACTCTGTAGATTTCTTTGTGTAGCCTGGTCATTTTAACAATATTCGTCTTTCTGATCCATGAGCATGGGATGTCTTTCCATTTCTTTGTGTCCTCTTCAATTTCTTTTAGCAGTGTTTTATAAGTTTCCTTGTAGAGTACTTTCACTTCTTTGGTTAAATTTATTTCTAGGTATTTTTTCTGCAACTGTTGTAAAAAGGTTTGCCTTCTTGATTTCTTTCAGCTAGTTCATTGTGGTGTATACAAATGCCACTGCTTTTTGTATGTTGATTTTGTTTCCTGCAACTTTACTGCATTTATTGATCAAGTTTACTTTTTTTTGGTGGCATCTTTAGGTTTTTCAAGATATAAGATTATGTCATCTGCATTGAACAATTTGACTTCCTCTTTTCAAATCTGGTTGCCTTTTATTTCTTTCTATTGCCTGATTGTTCTGGCTAGGACTTCAGGTGTTATGTTAAATAAAGTGGATAAAGTTGTCTTGTTCTAGTTCTTAGAAGAAAGAATTTCAGCTTCTCTTCATTATGATGTTATCTGTAGGTTTGTAGTATATGGTTTTTAGTATGTTGAGGTATGGTCATTCAATACATAGTTGGTTGAGAGTTTTTTTAATCATAAAGGAAAATTGAATTTTATCAAAGGCTTTTTCTGCATCTCCTAAGATGACCAGATGGTTTTTGTTCATTCTGTTGATGTGATGTATCACATTTATTGATTTGCATATGTTAAACCAATGCATCCCTCAGATAAATTCCACTTTATCATGGTATATTACCTTTTGGATGTGATGTTGGATTCAGTTTGTTAGTATTTCACTGAGGATTTTTTCATCTATGTTATCAGATATATTAGACTATAGTTTTCTTTTTTTGTTGTGGTCATGTCTTGTTTTGGTATCAGGGACTTCTGACCTAGTAGAATGCATTAGGGAGAATCCCCTCCTTTTCACGTTTTTGGACTAGAAGAATTGGTGTTAGGTTGCCTTTGTGAGATTTGTAGAATGTGGCAATGAAGGCATGCAGTCTTGGGCTTTTCTTTTTTGGGAAACTTTTTATTATTGATTTATTCTCATTACTTTTTATATTTGTGGGTTCAAGTTTTCTATTTCTTCTTGACTCAATCTTGGTAGGTTGTATGTGTCCAGGAATTTATTTATTTCTTCTAGGTTTTCAATTTGTTACTGTATAGTGTTCATAATAGTCTCTGGTGCTCTTTGGTATTTATGTGGTATCAGTTGTAATTACTTCTAATTTTGTTCATTATTTGTTTCTTATTTTGCTTATTTGTGTCTTCTCTCTTTTTTATTGGTTAATCTAGCCAGTGGTGTGCTATTTTTTTTATCTTCTTAAAAAAACACAACTTTTGTTTCATTGCTTTTTTTGTGTGTCTCTATTTTATTTCTTTGCTTTGATCTTTATTGTTTCTTTCCTTCTGCTACTTTTGGGTTTTTTTTTCTTCTTGCTTTTCTAGTTCCTTGAGTTGTGTCATTAGTTAATTGATTTGAAATCTTTCTACTTTTTTGATACAGGCATTTATTGCTATCTGCTTTCATCTTAACACTGATTTTGCTGTATCCCATAGGTTTTCATATGTTGTGCTTCTACTTTCATTTATTTTTTTCTATTTTTTCCTTTATTTCTTCCTTTACCCAATAGTCATTCAGTAGCATGTTGTTTAATTTTTATGTATTTTACAGTTCCCAGGTTCCTGTTGTTACTGACTTTCTGTTTTATTTTACTCTAATCTGAGAGGGTGTCTGATAAATTTTGATTTAAAAAAAATTTTGAGACTTGCTTTGTGTCCTAGTATATGGTTTATCCTGAAAAATGTTCTCTATGCTAATGAGAAAAATGTGTATTCTGAGGCTGTTGAATAAAATATTCTTTAAATGCCTGTTAGGTCATTTGGCTTAAAGTGCAGTTTAGACCAAGCACCTTGGGAGGCAGGGGCAGGAGAATTGCTTGAGCCTAGGAGTTTGAGACTAGTCTGGACAACATAGCAAGACCTTGTTTCTACCAAAAAAAACCCCCAAAAAACAAGAATTAGCTGGCACGTTGTTGTGCCTGTAGTCCCGGCTAATTGGGAGGCTGTGATGGGAGGAGCACTTAAACCGAGGAAGGTGAGACTGCAATGAGCCATGACTCTGCCTCTGTACTTTAGCCAGGACAACAGAGAGAACTTGTCTCTAAAAAAGGTACACTTAAATCCAATCTTTCCCTGTTAACCTTTTTCTTGATTATCTGTTTCCTGCAGCGAGTGGAGTGTTTAAGTCCTAAAGCAGAGGTTGCCAACCCCCCAGGCCATGAACTGGAACAAGTCTGTATCCTGTTAGGAACCAGGCTGCACAGCAGGAAGTGAGTGGTAGGCAAGTTAAGCTGCATCTGTATTTACATCTCCTCCCCATTGGCACATATTACTGCCTGAGCTCCATGTTCTGTCAGAGCAGTGATGGCATTAGATTCTCATAGGAACACAAACCCTATTATGAACTGCACACACTAGGGATCTAGGTTGCGTGCTCCTTATGAGAATCTAATGCCTGATGATTTGAGGTGGAGCTGAGGTGGTAATTTAGCACTGGAGAGTGGCTGCAAATACAGATTAACATTAGCAGTGAGGCTTGAATGCAGAGACTATAATAAATTAATTGCTTTTAGAGTTGAAATAGTGTCTGAGTGCTTAATTCACAGACTCCAACACCAGAAGTTCAAGTTATAAAAAGGAGAGGTTTTTATTAGCCAAGAGCCAGGCCAGCGGCCACTTTCTTGCTGGACATAACAGTCCCACAGCAAGAGGCCCTGATTAGCTGTAGGGGCTTGCTTAAGAAAGGCTAAACCACATTGGGACTTTTCAAGTGGGCTAAACTGCAACATCCTGGAGGCCTAGGTGTCTTTCAAGCAATGCAAGTGTGGTTCACAGAAGCGAAAAAAAAAAGCTGTTAGTTTAACCTAGCCAGCAAGTGCTGTTGCCAGTTTCCAGGAAGGGAACCTTTTAACTGTGCAAAGGCTGAGTACATGTTTAACTGTGCAAAGGCTGAGTACATGTTCATGCTAATTTTTGACACTGAAGATGTTTTTTAAAGCCCTCTTCCACATTCCCCCCTTTCAGTTGTTCCTGGAGTCAAATCATTGACTCTTCATATAGGGGATTATATTGAGTTCTGAGGACCATTAATTTTATTGATGACACACTATTTTTAACATAACCAAGGAGGCTTTTAATTAAGCAAGGCCCTACTGTTATACCTATTAGGAGCAGGAGGAGAGGTCCCGCCATTGCCGAGATCAGGGTTGTGAGCCAGGGGGACCAAGAGAAGAGGGACTGATACCAATTTCCCGAGGCTTGTCTTTGCAGCAATCTTTGTTTTAGATTGTCTCTTACCAGGGCAAGAGTGTCTTGGATGACCCCAATTGGTTTGCATAGAAACAGCACACTTCCCATAGGGCCATGCATAGCCCTCCCTGCTTCATGAAGAGGAGATTAAGTTCCCTCCTGTTTTGGAGCACAACCTCTGCTAAGGAATTGGCTTGCTGTTCTAGGCGGGATATGCTCGACTCCAGGAGTCCTAGGTTCTTATGAACATGTTTACTTAGTTCTTTGAGGCTTTGGTCCCCAACAACCAGAGAAGCTGTACTTATTGCTGTGGACACTGCAATTCCTAGGCTAATGAGGAGGGTCACTAATATGGGGACCCGCTTGGATTGCCCGAGGCCTGAGAGTCCAAGGTGTTCTCGTCCCTCTGTTCCTTCATAGATATATACCTGGGGTAGTAAATGCACTAAGACACAGATTTCTGTGGTGTCCCTGAAGTATTTTAAAGCAATACAGGGTGTTATACCTTGCATACAAGCAAACCAGGTGGTGGTGGGGGGTGCAACAACCATGTGAGGTCTTTAGAGGTTTTTGGATTGGGGATACTTATTACAGAGGAGGTATCACATGACATTTGGTAGGGAAAATTACTTATATTATAAGAGGGAGAATAAAGGCAAGATCCACGTCCTTGACAATCTCCCACAGTATGTGCCGAGTTCTGTCCCCAGGGACATAGTCCTAAGGACTGAGTTGTAGTGAGGGTTAAGAATGTGTACATGCTTTTCAGTGTTGCCTATTGAGGAGTTCACTGCAATTCCTACGTAATAAGGGGGTCGAGGGTCTAGGCATAGCCAACAGTCTCTTGTTACTTCAGGACGAGTAGCATTTGCAAATTGGTAAACAGCGGATAACATAGGGAGGAAATGATTTTCATTTCTGGGTACTAATGCGGTGGGTAGGGGAGCAGGACCTGCCCCCAAAATTGTAGGGTAGGTAGAACCAGACGCCTGGGGTGGTTGGGGAGTGTTCAGAAGGTTCAGGTTTTTGGAGAATTAAGTTGCTGTTGGGGCCCATAGGATTTAAGATGTGGGGGATGGCCTGCCTTTGAATAGTAAACGGCCTGCAAGGATTGGGTCCTTCAGCATACATTCTGAGCCCCCACGTTTTACCCATTTCCCATACCTGGCGGATGCTAAGGGCATCCCAAAGTATTATAGTGAGTTTAAGTGGGCTGCACGTTTGTATTTGGCTTTATTGGGAAGCAGGCTTTTTTCTACGTAGGCTTATGTGGGGGTCTCAGTTTTTTCAAGGAGCAATAGTTTCACACCCCCATGCAGTACAGTGGTATTGTCCTGCTCTGTGGCAATGGGCTGGTCCCCATGCTGGGTAAGCATAAAAACCAACAGATTTAAGTCCTTTTTCATAAGCTAAGGTGCCTCACTCATCAGTGTATGTGCCCCCGAGGGTTAGACCTGGCCATAATTTACAAAGGTCAAAATTAAAGACAAGCTGGCCACTTCCTCTGTAGATGGCAATTACGGTCCCAGTGACAGTATTTCTCAGTTCCCACAAATAGTTCCCTGGAGTATAGGGATTATGTGGGTTAGGTCAATAGGCCTCAAGCTGGGAAAAGTATGCAAGGAATATGATTAAGATACTGGGGCCCACAAAAGTCTTATCTTTAGAGGATCTTCTCCAGTAGCTGGTTTGATGACTTTCCATGTTTCCTGGGGCGCGGTGGTGGCTGCCTTTACTTGTGAATGATGCATCCAGGGGCGGACACCGCTGACTCTGATGGCTGTAGGAGTAGTAAGGATTACTATGTGGGGTCCTTTCCACCTTGGAGTGAGACCTCAGCTTTGTACCGTTTTATCCAGACCTGGACTCTGGGCTGAAACGGGTATGGATGTTCCGGAACCGGTTTCTGGAAGGCTGCCTGCACAGTCTCAGTGACAGCTTGCTGAACTCTTTGAAGAGCCTGCAGTGACTGAAGCAAATTATGTTTAGACAGTTCTAGTGCTTTTTCCAGTCCAATTTTTGGAAGTAACGGCAGGGGCCGTCCAAACAGAATTTCAAAGGGGGTCAGACCCTTGATGTAAGGGGTACACCTGGCCCTTAAAAGGGCATAGGGAAGGAGTGTTACCCAACCTTCGCTGGTCTCCAGGGTTAATTTGGTTAAAGTCTCCTTAAGCGTCCAATTTATTCTCTCTACCTGTCCTGAACTCTGGGGATGATAAGCACAGTGTAAGTTCCAATTTATTCCCAAGGCTTTTGCAATACCTTCAGTAAGTTTAGAAATAAATGCTTGGCCATTATCTGAGCCTATTGAGATAGGTAGACCGTATCTTGGTATGATGTCATTTAAGAGTTTCTTTACTGTTACAGAAGCAGTTTCAGTTTTTGTAGGAAATGCCTCAACTCACCCCGAGAAGGTGTCTACCAACACCAATAGGTATTTATATTTATATTGCCCAGGTTTGACTTCTGTAAAGTCTATTTCCCAATGTCTCCTGGAGGTTAGGCCCCTATCTCGGGCCCCTTGGGTGGATACACTGACCTTAGCATTATTAGTCTGCTGGCATGACACACAGCCTTGAATGAGTTCCTGGGCGAGCTGGTCCAGATGAGGGAGATAGAATTCTTTTCTCATAAGTTCAGTTAGGTTTGTCCTTCGCAAATGAGTACCTTTGTGGAGCTGCCTTAGGATTTGTTGTCCCAGGACTTAAGGGAGGAAGGTTCTGCCGTCCTGAAGTTGAAGCCATCCATCTGGGTTTGAGGTTGTCTGCAATTTCTGTGCAGCAAGAAGGTCCTCTTCTGTATATTTTGGTGGCTCACATAGAACCAGAGGAGGCAGCGCCAGCAGGCAGGTGGTTCTGCGGTAAGCAGCTTCTCTGGCTGCTTGATCTGCTTTTCTATTTTCTATTGCCTTGTTTGAGTTCCCTTTTTGGTGGCCCGGGCAATGGATGATGGCCACCTGTTTGGGGGCCCATATTGCTGCCAGGGAGTCCAAGACCTCCGCTTTATTTTTTATAGTTCTCTTCTCTGTAGTGAGCAATCCCCGTTCTCTGTAAATTGTTCCATGAATTTGTGCAGTCACAAATGCATACCTGCTGTTAGTGTAGATGTCGACAACTTTTCCTTCACCTGCTTTCAGGGCCTCGGTTAGGGCAATCAGTTCTGCCTTTTGGGCTGATGTTCCCTGCGGAAGAGGCTCAGCCCAAATAGTCCCCTGTAGAGTGACCACCACTGCCCCTGCATACCTTACTGCTGCCATCCGAGAAAAGTGTCAAGTCGGGGTTTATTCTCGGGACATTGGTTAGGTTCCAGTGCAGCTTCTGGAACTCAGTTGTTTCATAACAACAATGCGGCAGCCCCGTGGGACTTTCTTATGGTAGTAAAGTTGCAGGATTCAAGCTGGGAGTGTGCTGGAACATGATGCGGGGTTGATCTAAAAGCAGCGCTTGACAATGAGTTATTTGGACATTTGACATCCATTTGTCAGGGGCCCCTCAGAGTAAAGACTCCACTGCATGTGTGGCTGTGACAGTTGGATTCTGCCCCAATGTCAGTTTGTCTGAGTCCTTTACTAACATGGCAACGGCTGCTATAACCTGTAGGTAGGGTGGCCAGCCCGAGGTTACCGGGTCTAGTTTTTTTGACAGGTAGGCGACCGGCCTGTTCTATGGGCTAAGCTTTTGGGTTAGGACCCCCTGGGTGATGCCTCATCTTTCATCCACATAAAGGTGGAAAGGTTTTTTAATATCTGGCAAGACCAGGGCCGGAGCTGAGACCAGGGCAGTTTTAAGGGCTTGGAAAGCTTTGTCCCCCTCTGGTGTCCCTTTAAAATTAGCCTCTTGTTCCTTGGTTATTTCAGAGGGGTCTTGCGAGTTCAGCAAACTTAGGAATTCATAGTTGGCAGTATCCTACAGCTCCCAAGAATTCCCAGACCTGCCTTTTGCTTCCTGGGGCCGGGATGCCTGCTATAGCCCGAATGCGCTGGGCAGTTAGGAATCTTTTACCTCCTTTGAGGTTATACCCAAGGTATGTGGCTACAGTCACACAGAGCTGAGCCTTTTTTGCTGACATCCTATACCCCAGAGTCTGAAGTTCTCTAAGCAGGTGCCTGGTGGCACGCAGGCACTCACCTTCTGTTGTACTGTAGGAGAGTCACTTCAGGGTGCTGTTGCTGAAAAGCTCAGAGGTCTTGGTGGAGAGCTTCATCGAACAGCGTGGGAGAGTTTTTTTGTTTTTTTTTTTTGAGTTGGAGTCTCACTCGGTTGCCCAGACTGGAGTGCAGTGGCCATTCCCGGCCACCGCAGCCTCGACCTGCTGGGCTCCAGCGATCCTTCCACCTCAGCCTTCCAAGTAGCCGGAATTACAGGCGCACGCTACCACGCCTGGCTAATTTTTTTGATTTTTTTATTGTAGAGATGAGGTCTCACCTGCCCAGGCGGGTCTCAAACCCACGGGCTCAGGCAATCCACTCACCTCAGCCTCCCAAAGGCGCGGGATTACAGGCTGAGCCACCAAGCCCGGCTTGGGAGAGTTTTTAAATCCTTGTGGGAGTCATGTCCAGGTTCACTGGTCATTTTCCCCTTTTTCAGGATCTGTTCATTCAAAGACAAACAAGGGTTGGCTCTGCTTAGCCAAGGAGATGCTGAAGAAGGCATCCTTAAGGTTCAGGACAGTGTATACCTACCTCTCTGGAGTTAACCCGCTGAGGAGGGTGTACGGGTTGGGGACTGTGGGATGGATATCCTCCACTCGCCTGTTGACCTCCCTGAGGTCCTGGACAGGGTAGTAGTCTCCCATGCCCACCTTTTTGACAGGAAGAAGCGGGGTGTTCCAGGATGAGTGGCACGGCACTAGGATTTTAGCTTCCTGGAGATGCTGGGTGTGGATTGCTATGCCTTTCTGGGCCTCTGGGGATATAGGGTACTGTTTTACCCTAATGGGCATTGCCTGACTTTTGAGATGTACAATGACTGGCGGTTGATGGAATGCCAGCCCAGGGAAGTTTAATTTGGCCCAGACTTGGGGAAACTCATTCTGCAGCTGGGTCAACAGTATGGCATTTGAAGATCCAAGAGGGGCCCCACCTTCTGTTAACACGTATTCCTCACTTAGGGGAACAGTAACAAGAATTTTTGATGCCCCAGGTGGGTTTAGGTTTACTACTGTTGTGGTTTCCTCAAAACCTATGTTGGCGTTAAGATTATGTAAGAGGTCACATCCCAGGAGTGGGTATGGGCAGTCTGGCATTACAAGGAATGAATGAGTTACTTTCTGTTTTCCCAAATTTATTGTTCTTTTGGTGGTCCAGGGGCATAATTGAATCCCGGTTGCCCCCTGGACCAAGGAATGCTTATTCTGAAGCAGGCCGTTGTACTTTTGGAGAACTGAATTCTCAGCCCCTGTCTTCACTAAGAAGTGGACAGGGCTTCTCCCCACTGTAAGTTTCACCCTGGGCTCCTGGGGGGAATTGACAGAGCCCTGGCTCTGTCAGTCAGTTTGTAATTGAAGCACAGGAGTAGATTTTGGTGGGCACCCCCCCCAGAGGGCACTCCTGGTGAGTGATGGGCTGAGAACCTTGTGGGCCCTCCACTCTCGCTCAGATGTAGAGTAGGGCGGGGAAATTTCATCATCCTCCGGTGGGCTCTGGAGGACTGGAGGTTTGGCTTTTGGAGTTTCCTGTAGGGCTACAACACAAGAAGAATTAGCTCTCTTTTCAGCTTTCTTCCTCCATGGTGGCTGCTGCATTATCAGGAGATACCAGGTAGTGATGTACGGGATCTGGCCCGGGTGGCGTTGATAGATGAACTGTTGTACCTTCCCCACTATGTCAGGGTTGAAGGTCCCCTCTGGCAGCCAGCTGCAATTAGGAAATGTGGGCCATTCGAGGGAACAAAAGGTAGTTAGGTTTCCTTGGTTTACCTGATAACCTGACTGCTGTGCCATTCCTTGGAAATCCTTGAAGTGGCACAAAACCAGTTGCAGAGGGATGTCAGGCTTAGAGCATTGCTGCCCCATAATGTCGATAGCAATGACAGACACAACAGTGACTAACACTGAACAAATAAAAACAGTAATACAAACTGAACAGACAGACCTAACTGCCTGAGGGCAATACTGGAGGACCCAGTGACGTTTCGCTGGGACTTCAGACCCAGGAATTAGCGCTACGTCCAACTTTCCTGCCGGTCCAACAAGAAGTGCGCACAAACAAAACAGGAACTTGACTCACCTCTCAGAGGGCTCTGGGGATGTTGTGAGTCTGCCAGAGACGACAGTCAGCCATTTGCGAGTCCGCAGACTCACCAGGCCCGATGAACACTGAAGTTCGTGGGTATGCAGACCCACAAGGTCAGCTGGTGATTGGGGCTGGGGATTAAGCTCTCAGATATCCTGGACGAGCCCTCAAATGAAATAGGGTCTGAGCGCTTAATTCACGACTCCAACACCAGAAGTTCAAGTTATAAAAAGGAGAGGTTTTTATAAGCCAAGAGCTGGGCCGACAGCCACTTGCCTGCTGGATATAACAGTCCCACAGCAAGAGGCCCTGACTAGCTGTAGGGGCTTGCTTAAGAAAGGCTAAACCACATTGGGACTTTTCATGTGGGCTAAACTGCAACATCCTGGAGGCCTAGGTGTCTTTCAAGCAATGCAAGCATGATTCACAGAAGCAAAAAAAAAAAAAAGCTGTTAGATTATTTAACCTAGCCAGCAAGTGCTGTTGCCAGTTTCCAGGAAGGAAACCTTTTAACTGCGCAAAGGCTGAGTACATGTTTAACTGTGCAAAGGCTGAGTACACGTTTAGCCTAATTTTTGACATTGTAGATTATTTTTTTTTTTTTTGAGTTGGAGTCTCACTCTGTCGCCCAGACTGGAGTGCAGTGGCTGCTCCCGGCCACCACAGCCTCGACCTGCTGGGCTCTGGCGATCCTTCCGCCTCAGCCTTCCAAGTAGCCGGAATTACAGGCATGTGCTACCACACCCGGCTGATTTTTTTATTTATTGTAGAGATGAGGTCTCGCTGCCCAGGTGGGTCTTGAACCCACAGGCTCAGGCAATCCACTCGCTTCGGCCTCCCAAAGTCCTGGGATTACAGGCTAAGCCACTGAACCTGGCCTACTAAGTTATTTTTAAAAATCCATTGAGCCAGTCTATATCTTTTAAGTGGAAAGTTTAATCTGTTGACATTCAAGGCTGTTTTGTATGTGAGGGCATATTCTGGTTATTTTCTGATTTCTTGTTGTTTTGTATATGCTGTGTTATTTTTTCCTTGCGTCTCTCTCTCTCTCTCTTTTTTTTCATTGTGGACTGGTGATTTTCTTTAGTGGTAACATTTAAATCCTTTTTCTTATTTATGTGTTTGTGCTACCAGTATGTTCTATCGTTTCTTATATTTTTGTGATGGTAGATATTGTTGAAGTGCAGGAGCCCCTTAAGCACTTCTGTAGGGTGGATCTAGTGGTGAGGAATTTCATCATTTCCTTGTCTAGGAAAGATTTTATATCACCTGTATAAATGATAACTTTTGTACTGCATTTGCTGAAGATATTGTCCTCAGCTGACAGTTTTTTTCTTTCTGCACTTGAATATATCATAAAATTCTCTACTAGCCTATAAGGTCCCTTCTGAGAAATCTACTGTTAGTCTAGTGGGAATTGTCTTATAAGCGATGACATGCTTTTGTTGTTTTTAGAATTTTCTTTTTGTCTTTGACTTTTGACAGTTTAACTATAATGTGCTTTGGAGATGATTTCTGGATTGTATCTGTATGGGTATCTCTGAACTTCCTGTATCTGCATGTCTAAATCTCTTGCTATACTTGGAAAGTGCTTAGCTATTATTTTGTTATATAAGTTTTCTATCACATTGGACTTCTCTTTACATTCTGGGACACTAAAAATTCAAGTAATTGGTCGCTTTGTAATGTCTCATGACACAAAGATTTTATTCATTCCTTTACATTTTTTTTTGTTACTTTTGTCTGATGTGGTTATTTCAAAAGATCAGCTTTTAAATTCTGAAATTTTATTTTTCTGGTGAATCTAGTCTATTATTGAAGCTTTCAAATGTATTTTGTACTTCATCCAGTGAATTCTATTTCAGATTTTTTTGTCTTTTCTATGATATATATATATCTTTGTTAAATTTTTAATTCATGTCCTAAGTTGTTTTTGTGCTTTTTTGGTATTATTTATCTGTATTCTTTTGTATGCCCCTGAGCTTCTTTAATATTATTATTTTGAATTCATTTTCTGGCATTTCATAAATCTATTTTTCATAGTAATCTGTTGCTGGAGAATTATTGTGTTCCTTTGCAGGTATCACATTTCCTTGCTCTTTTTTGCTTTTTTATTTTTCTGGTTTTCTTATGCTGATATCTGCACATTTGTTGTAATGCTTACTTTTTTCAGTTTTTTTTTTCTTTTTGGCCATAACAGCATTAGTGATGTCTGTGATTTCCTCAGTGGTTTTGATTGTGTTATTAGTAAAGATTATGGTGAAGTTTTGCTCAAGATGGGTCTACCATGTAGACCAATTCTCAGGCCCCAGTGAAGGCAGCAGTGAGCCCAATATTCCTGTTCTCAGGTCTCAGTGCAGTATACCCTGGAACCTGTGTTAGTGGGTTCAGGCTGGTCAATTATTGGACTGCCAGGTGGCATTCTTTGCTACTTGCCGTGGAAATGGTGGACTGGACAAGGGGGTGTATCCTTGGACTTCTAGGGTGCCAGCATGTGGATGATGGTGGTAGTAATGACTTGAAAATTTCTAGCTCTGAAGTAGCTCACACTGGTGTTGACAGTGACTGCATTGGGCTAAGTGGGCCAGCCTGCAGACTTACATATGGCACATGTGGTTTGCTGCCATCTCTGTTGGGATCTGTAGGTTGTGCTGGTTTGTCCTCATTTCTCTAGGAGGAGTACTTGAATGACACTGGTGGTGGATAAAGGGGCAATCCCCAGGTCCCCAGATGGCATATTCAGGGATGGGGGGTGGAGGTTGGTTGGGCAGGCCTGTCCTTAGGACTCCTGTGGTGCATGCAAGTGATGGCTGTAGTTGGTAGAGGCAGCGTGATTCTCAGCCTCCTGGCAGGATGCTTGGGTGGGAGTTGGCAGCAGCTGCACTGAAGCTATAGTGCTGAGGGAGGCAGGTTGTTTTTAGAGACGGCAGTCATAGGCGGGTGGCTAGAAAGTGCATGTTTCACTCCCAGGTTACAACTATTAGTAGGGTTGCCTATCTTTTGGGTGCTTGTAAATGCATGGCAACCCCAGTGATATTGGGGTTGCAACCAGTGTCTTGTGCTTAGGCTCTAGTAGTGGCAGCCGGCAATTTTGTCAATGTATATATGCATATATAGTTACTCCTGCTTCTCTTGATTTATATTTGCTTGAATATTTTTTGTATTTACTTTCTTTCAGTTATATATGTCCATACAGGTGAAATGAGTCTCACGACAGTGTATATTTGGGCCTTATTCTCTTTTTATCCATTCAACCACAGTAAGTATTTTAATTGGACAGCATAATTAATTTACCTTAAAGGTAATTATTAATAGGTAAAGATTTGGTACTGTGATATTGTTACTAGTTTTCTAGAACTTTGTTTTTTCTTCCTCTCTTACTGTCTTTTTTTGTGAGATAAGTGAATTTCTCTATCACAATATGTTGATTTCTTACTTTTGGTGAATCTATTAAATTTTTTTCCTTGTGGTTATTACCAGGCTTACAAAGAGCATCTTACAGTTATAACAAGTTATTTTACATGTATAATAATTGTATTGCAAAAAAGGAAGAAACAATTTATCCTTTAACTCCTTTTCTCTCCCACATTTTGTGTTTGTGACATAACTTACCTTTTTTTATACTGTTTCATAATTAGCAAATTATTATACTATTTTTATTTGTTTTGTTTTTTAAACCTTTCTAATATGAACACAAGTGGTTTACCTCCCACAATTACCATGTTAGAGTACTCTGAATTTGTTTGGATAGTTCCTTATAGTGGATTTTATGCTTTTGATGTTTTGTGTTACACAATAGCATCATTTCTTTCCGTTTCAAGAAATCCTTTAAGTAGCTGGGCTCGGTGGCTCAGCCTGTAATCCCGTGCCTTTGGGAGGCTGAGGTGAGTGAATTGCCTGAGCCTGGTGTTCAAGACCTGCCTGGGCAGTGAGACCTCATCTCTACAATAAATAAAAAACAATCAGCGAGACCTCATCTCTACAATAAATAAAAAAAAATCAGCTAGCACATGCCTGTAATTCCAGCTACTTAGAAGGCTGAGGTGGAAGGATCCCCGGAGCCCAGCAGGTCGAGGCTGCGGTGGCCGGGAGCAGCCACTGCACTCCAGTCTGGGCGACAGTGAGACTCCAACTCAAAAAAAAAAAAAGATCCTTTAAGCAATTGTAGGGCAGTTTTGTTTGCCGTGAATTCCTTCAGCCTTTGATTGTGTGGCAACACATTTATATCTTCTTTAATTTTGAAAAACAGCTTTGCAGAAGAGCGTTTACTTGGTGGCAGCTGTTTTCTTCAACACTCAGAACATACCACTCTACTTTTTCCTGGCCTGTGGGATTTCTGCTGAGAAGTCTCTTATACTATCCTATTATGTGTTATTGACTGCTTTTCTATTGCTGCTTTCAGGATTTTCTGATTGTCTTAGATATTTGAGAGTCTGGTTATGATATATCTTGGAATTTTTATTATCTTGGATACATTTTATTGGTGACTTTTGCCTTACTCTCGGGATATTTGTATTTTTCTCCAGGTTTGGAAAGTTTTTAAAAATTATTTTATTTTATTTTATTGGTAAGCTTGCTACTCCTTTTCTAGTCTTTCATTCCTTTTGGATGCCAGAAACACAAAAATGTAATTTTTTGATGGTGTCCCATGGATTCCGTCTAATTCTTTTTTCTCCACTGTTCAGTGTTTTATTAGCTTATTTTCAACCTTACTGTTTTTTTCTTCTATTTGAATAGTTGTGCTGTTGATGCCCTCTATTGCATTTTTCATTTTATTGACTGCATTTTTTTAGCTCTAAGATTTCTGTTTCTTTTTTTTTTTTCTTTCTATCAGTTTCCATGTTCAATTATTGTGGATTATTGTGTTTGAATTTTCTTGAAATTTGATGAGTTTTCTTAAAACAGCTATTTTGGATACTCTGTTGGCCAGACTGTTCAATACAATTTCTAGAACCCTGTTTTATCCAAGGCCTGAGGCCATGTTTTCTGGCCTATCTTTTACTTAAAAAAAAAAATTGATTTAGCACTGTGGTCCATATTTGGGGGAATAATAGGCTATTTTTGTGTTTTATAGAGACACACTCTGCAAATTCATTGAGAAATTAGTTATTTAATCCAGTTTTCCAGTCTAGGTTTGTTTGTAGTCATTTTCTTTCAGTGAGCTTGCCTAGACCTTCTGAATGGATTTGTCTATTGCATTCCATTTTAGCAGTAGTGTGTGCCTTAAGCTCAGGTTAGACATGAGTCTACACCTTTGATGCAGTGTCTGAAATGGATGGGCATGTGGGAGATTCAGAAAGGGCACCCAGCTGTGTGGGAAAGGTGGTCAGGCTCTCAAGCCTGGAAGAGATGTGAATCATACTTCCTAATGCATGACACCTAGAAAAAGCTTCTCTGGTTAGTGTGGTATCTCCTCTGCCCAGGACAGTGAGCTACTGTCAACTAGTGTGTGCTGGCTGAAGCCTGCCCCAGCGCATTCTTTTTCTGTATTTTGCCTCAGGTGGTTCAACTCCATTAGTACTGGTGGTGATCCTCATGGGTTGATAAGGGAGTGCATCCCACATGAAAAAACCCAGGCTGGTGGGAAAGCCAGATGTCTGCCTGCAGTCCACTAATTCCAGTGTAGAAACTATAAATCCATAGAGACTTTCCTGTTATGGTACCATAAGAGCTTGCAAAGAGGGTCATCAGGGACACAGAAAACTAATTCCCTAATTATCCAATGATGGTTTTACACATCTTTGTGGTTCAAAGGGGCTTCACGTTCTCACTTCTGGGTTTTTTTCCCTTAGTTCTTATAAAGATAATTCCATGTGTGGATATTTATTCAAATGGATGTTTCTGTAGAAGTACAAACACTGAGGAGACCTACTCCACCATCTTCCTCTGATTCTTTTCTAGACAGTTTTATTGTTCATTTTGAGAGTTCTTGCTAAGATATGGATACAATCTATTTTCCAACATATGCTTTGCAATGGTTATCTCCCAGTCTGGAGGCTGTCTTCTCATGCTCTTCACAGTGTCTTTTGGAGAGAGGTTTAAAAATGGGATGAAGTCCAATTGTTATTTTATGATTTGTGTTTTGGGGTTGTATCTAAGAATGTTTTGTAAAATAGAAATTCACCAAGATTTTCTTCTAGAGATTTTAGGAGTTTCAGGTTTAACATTTAGTTCTATGATTTGTTTCCAGTTCATTTCTGAAATCATATGTTATTGATTGAAGTAAACTTTCTTATTGATTCAGCAGCATTTGTTGAGAAATTAATCATGAATAGCTGAATTGCCTTTTACTTTTTTTAGCACATGTACATGTTGGTCTATTTCTTAGATTTCTTACACTTTTTTATTGATCTATTTATTTTTATTGTTGTCTTTCCATACTAGTTCTCAGTCTTTGTTCTGTTTTTCAAAGTGGTTTGGAGTACTTTTTTTTTTTTGAGTCAGAGTCTCACTCTGTTGCTCAGGCTGGAGTGCCATGGCATACTCATGGCTACCCAAGCGTCTACTTGCTGGGCTCTGGCGATTCTTCCACTTAGCCTTCCAAGTAGCCAGAACTTCCATGCCAGTTAATTTTTGATTTATTGTGGAGATGAGGTCTCACCAATTTGCCCAGGTTGGTCTTGAACCTGCAGGCTCAGGCAATGGACTTACTTTGGCCACCCAAAGTGCTGGGATTGTAGGCTGAGCCACCGAGCCTGAGCAGTTTGTTCTATTTAAAATACAGATATATTCCTTTTTATTTGCATGCTAATTTAAAATCAGTGTCAATTTCTGGTCAAAAGTATTTTATGGCCTACTGGAATTTATCATTGGGATTGCATTAAATCAAAGACCATTTCAGCAGAAATGATCATAACAATATTGTATCTCTTAAAGAATCATCACAGCCTCACACTTCTGTTCAGATATTCTAGGTTCTTTGAAAGGTGATTGCAGGTGTGGAAATATATTCAAATAGATATTTCCACAGGGGTACAAATAGTAAAAAGACCTATTTCACCAAATTAATGGATCCTTTTCTAGATCAATCAAATTATCATATTTTGAGAATTCTTTCAATAATATTGATACAATCTATTCTGCAATATATGCCTGCAATGATTTTCTTCCAGTGTGTGAGCTATTTTCTGATGTTTTTCACAGGGACTTTTGAAGAGAAGTTTAAAAATTGGATGAAGTCCCATGGTGGCTTTATGGTTTGTGTTTTGATGGCTGTATGTAATCAAACTTTGCCAAACACAGAGGTCACATCTCTAGGAATTTTTCCATGAGATTGTATGAGCTTTAAGTTTTATATTTAGTCTTATGGTTCATTTTAAGGTAATTTTGGGTTGGAATGAGAACTGATTGGCTATAAGTTAATTATTCAGTTGACCCAATGGCATATGTTGGAAAAATTGTCCTGAGTGACTGTGTTGCATTTCCATGTTTGTTGCACATACATATGTGGGTATATTTTTGGGATTCTGTCTTGTTTTTGTTGGTCTGTTTATTTAGATTAATGTGAGTCCACTGTGTTTTGTTAATTGCTAGCAAGTTTAGCCAATCAAGCACTCTTAATCTCTAACTTTGTAGTGTGTGAATTTTTTGTCTTTTTTCTGATTGGTTTTGTCTAATTTAAATGCAACTGCTTATATATTTCTTTGTATTTGCATGTGAATTTTAGATTCAACTTATGAAGTCATACCCTGAAATACTTTAAAGCCTAGTAGGATTTTTTTTTTTTTTTACTGTGATAGCATTAAATCCATAGATTGTTTGGAGGAATTTGACGTCTTACCTGTGTGGAAACTTCATGTACTTTATGTACTTAGGAGCTATGTAATTTATGTTCTTAGGAGCTATGCACTTAGGGTTCCTTGAATTTCTCTCAGTATGCAGCCCTTTGACATATATAGACCATCCCATTTAAAACAGCAAAGTATAGACACCTCTTCCCTAGGATCCTGAAATATTTGCCAATATAAAACCTACCTTCTGGGTCATCAAACAACACTTCATACACTTGAAAGCACAGCAGTCATACAAGAGGTGTAGTCTGACTGCCATGTGACTTTCTTGAAAATCAACAACAAAGGACTCTGGATCATACCAAAATATTTGCTAAGTCAATAAAACATGTGTAATTAAGACATGGTTTAAAGATGACACACCAATGATAAATAGATAGTGTTTTATTTTATTTTTATTTTTTAAAATTTTTATTATTTAAAATTTTTTAAAAATTTAACTTTTATTATAAAGATGTGGGGTACATTTCAGGGTTGGGTATATAAACATTGATCATGCAGGTACCCTTGTTGATGAGGTAGATAGTGTTTTAAGCTGTGTGAAAAAGAAGCACAAAAGTCAGTCTGTATGGGATAAAATTTTGAGGACATTACCTTTTATGATAGCACTTAAAAGTTATGAAAAACTTTGTAATACACTTGACATAACTACAGTCAAACAGTAGCTGACAGTGTGCCCAGGGTCTAAATATATTGATTGTATTCTCTTGCACCTTTGCTCTTCCTATTGGGACTTCTCAATTGACTCAACACAAATGGAGAAAAAAAAGAGCCAGGGAGAGTGTTGATATAGTCCATAAAGGCCAGCATCCCCAATAGCAGGAGAGGAGAAGTGTGGACAATGAGTGCTGGGCAGCACATGGAGACAATCCAGAAAAATGCTGAAGCTCTAAATTGCAACCTCCCATGCATGGTCAGCAAATCCCTACTGATAACATGGGTAAATGTGGGTCCAAAGTGAACACAGTACCCACTCTAAGGGAAGATGATTGGGGGGCCACCACAGGAGCTAGAGAGCACACTGGCTGCAACAGTGAGTTTTGCACACTAAGATAATTTGCTGGTTTAGCTCACAGCACTCAGGTGAAGACAAAATGATCGTCAATGGTTTTTCTTGAGCACTCTTCTCACATCCCCTGGACCTGTCACACAGAGGATCTTAATAAACACTACTTCACACCTCAGCTACTTCCCTGTTTAAGTGCCACCTCCACGGTGTTCATTTTTGAATAGTTCATCAGCCCCAAGCTTCTCACTGTTTTTTCCTCAAGAGCTTATTGGTCTTTGGGCAAGTGGTCAGCATCCCAAGGCAACTCTTCATTAATTCTGATCTGACATGAAGGTCATTACCCTGACACCGGATTCAGTGACCATGTTTGACTCTTGCATAGTGCTTTACAGAAATACCAAAGAAACAGGAGTGTAAGCTTCCCCCGACTTGCCTTCAAGAGTGATCATTTACTCAACCTCAGGTCACATACCAAGGCATACAGGCAACATGCTCTTTCTCTGCTTCTTTCTGTCTTTGTGACAATTTGCATATTGTAATCTGTATGTGGACATTTCTAATGCTTTGTCTGCTCGTTTTTGAAGCTTACTCTGCATGGTTATGACATTCTCCATCCCTCCTTATGTGTCCTCAAGTAGGAACATGAGTGTATTTTTAATGAACAATGATGTGATCATTTTATTTCACGTCTATGAAATGGTAGATTGAGTCAATGAGAATTTCCCCCCCAGTAGTGATGACTATTGACTGTGCCTATTTTAGTAAAAATGTAATATTGTGTTGAAAACTTGGAGCCCTCTGGTCATTTTTTCCAGCTCACAAAGTCAACCAAATACTCGATGTCACCTTCTTCATCAGTATCAAGAAAGTCCTCCATTCGCTAAAAAAACAGGAACCCAAACACCCAACGGGGAGGGGATAGTTTCTGCTCTGAGGCGATTACCCTGGGGTGTTTGTCCCGGTTTATTCTCCTCCACCAGCCCCTGCTCCCCTATTCCCATGGAGAACAGCATCTGTTTCTTAGCCTCTGCCATCTTGGGCCAAGTGCATTCTATTCCCCCCTCTTTAACGGTCCTTCTCTGGCCTGGCCAACTGGCATCTTTTGTTTGGTGTTACCATGGACACGGAGTTCTTTCAGTTACTGAGTTGTTTCCGACTGCCAGGTAAAGATGGCAGCGTGGAGGTCTGTGAGTGAGGAGTCCCATCCCATCCTCTTCGCTTTCTGTGGGCTCATGTTGCCCTCACATCCTCACCCAGAGAGTGAAAAGAAGGCAGAGTTTCGAGGGATGGCAAGTGTGGTGGGCTGAGAGGTGGGGCTGCATGGGGCGGCATGGAGGTTGCTGAGGGTCTGCAGACAAGAAAATTTGCTGGTGCCCAGCTGGTGGGGACCACTAATTAATGGTCCTCTCCCTTCCCATGACATCCCAGAGTCTGCCATCCTCGGGAAGTTGGGAGCACAAGAGGATGTAGGGCCAAGAAGTGGAAATCTTGTTGCCAACCAAAAATGGGGTGGAAGCTTGAGTTCACAGATTTGATTTTGGAAAATAAAAATACAACAGAATGAAAAAATTAGCTGTAATCGAAATCCTGATAGACAGTCTGAGAAAAAACTGCTAAAAGGATCTCAAGTGACAATCTCTCTTTCCCTCTTAGAGAAACTCTGAGTGGAGACACAATGATGAATTGCTTATTCATCCTCCTGCCCCTACTGCCCTCTGCCCCTTCCCCACTCTGGTGACCCTGGGACTACTGGTCCCGCCTACAGGTAAGCAGGGCCAGGGCTTGCAGGGAGGAGAAAATCCCAGAGATCTGGCTGTGCCTGGGCACCACCCTGATTCACATCCACAGATGTGGCTGGGCCTCAACTCTAAACACAAAGTGCTGGACTGTGAGCTTTGGGATTTCTACTGCCACTCTGCATGAGTTGCTACAACTTCCAGTGTGTGGAACGGCCTGTTGTCTGTGGCTTAGTGTCCAAAGCTCAGGATCAACATTGAGGCCCAGTTGGGTCTATTTTTAGTGCATTAATAAGAGAAGCCATTTTCCATGTGTTTTGTTTATCTTTGCCAGGTTAGGGGACTGGGGCAAAATTTCTTTGTGCCTTGGCACAGTCCTCTCATGATTCCAGATGAACTTGACCCTACCTTACGTGGCCCTATCTTTTTGTGTTCCAGTGACTTCTGATTTACTTGTATGACATGGATTCACTCTGTTCAATGGCGAGTGAGGCCTTTCTGTTTTCTCTCATGTCCTTCAGCATGCTGAGTTTATCACCCCCTCTCCTTTGACCTGTAGTATTTCTGTTTAGCAGTCTCCTAGGAGGCAATTTGTACCTTCTTTATGTGCTATTTACTGTTTTCCTCTTGCTGCCTCAGGATCCTCTCTCTGTCTTTGACCTTGTTGAGTTTGATTATAACTTTTTTGGAGGTGTTCTTAATTAGGCAGAATCTTATAGCTGGTCTTATAGGTGGTCTTGTAGCTCCCCGTTCCTGAATATTGGCACCTTTCTGTAGATTTTGAAAGTTTTTGGTACCATTTTATAGGTAAGCTTGCTACTCTTCTTGTATTCTGTAGTCCCTTGTTGATGCAGAAACACAAGTACTCTCTTGATTTTGTCTTCTAGAAACCTTAATTTTTCTTGATTTCTTCTCATTCTTTTTTCCTCAGCTTATCTGTGTGCTTGGATAGCCAAATTTCATCTCAGTAGGTTTTTTTATTTCTGAAGAGTTGAGCTGTAGATGCCATCTCTTGCATTTTTCATGTCACTGTACTTTTGACCTCCAGGATTTCTGTTTGAATATTTTCTGTTTCAGTTTCTCTGTTGAGTGTCTCTGAAAATATTTTCAATTTTTTCCCCTGTGTGTCTTCTTGATATTTTCCGAGTTTTATTAAAGCAGCTATTTTGAATTCTTTGTGATCAGATTGTTCTTTTGTATGTCTTTAGATTAATCCATGACACAGCATTTTTCCATTGTGTGATGACATGTTTTCTGGGTTTGCTTTTTTTTTTTTTTTTTAACCTTCTGTGATTGTAATGAAGCTATGATAGTTGTGCATGTTTTGGAGTCCGTGATTACTTTTATGTTTTGTACATGTGTGACACTGCCCACACACTGGCAAATTAAGTATTAAATCCTGTCATGGTAGAATGGGTTTGGTTTTGACCATTCTTATTCAATGGGCTTGCCAAGAAATTCTAAGTGGACTGATTTTTGTGTATCATTTCAACACTAGCATGCACCTTAAACCTAGCTGAGATGAGTCTCCAGCTTTGATGCAGTGTTTGAACTGGATGGATGGGCCTGTGGGAGAAGCATGGGGAACACCCAGTCTGTGTGGGAAAGCAGGTCAGTTTCGCTCATTAGGAAGAAATGTGGAATGTACTTCCCACAGCATAGCAACTAGGTATGACTTCTCTGCTTAGTGTGGTGTCTTTTCCAGAAGGAATAGGAGCCATCATCCACTTGTGTGTCCTGTCTCCTGCTAGCCTGAAGTCCTCTCTTTGTCCTAGTTGTCCTCAGGTGGTTGAGCTCCATTGGAACTGAAGGTGTTCCCTATGGGTTTGTAGATGATTGTGTTGAAAGGACTTTGGCACCAGTAATGACTCCACACCTGGCCAGAACCAAGAGATTTATTAAAGGGGCAGTTACAGGAAGGAACTGTAACCGAGGAAAAGTGAGAGAGAGAGAGAGAGAGATTGCAGGGAGAGGGCTGTATTTATTAGCCTGACAGCAGCCGGAAGGGGCAGTGCTAGGTTTTATTGGAGGAGCGGCCTGGGACAGATGAGTTGGTAGATGATTGTGTTCCTCTTGTTGGGATTCAGGCTCATGTGGAACCTGATGTCTGCCTCCAGCTCACTCTTTGCAGTGTGGATTTTGATGACCCAGAAGGTAGTTTGTATATTTGCAAACATTTGAGGTTCCTAGGGAGAAGGTGTCTCTAGTTTGCTGTTTGTAAAGGAATGGTCCATATACATGAAAGGAACTTGCAAATGAAGAAGTTGATTGAAGCCCAGGAACACATTCACATGTGGTGGTATAATGACTAGCAGAAAGTCACAGTCTCACAGTCACTGTGACCAACATTTTTACCATTTTCCCCTGTCTGATTCCTGTCTGCAGTTCACTGGGGCTTTGCATCGTTACCATTGTTCAAATTTCCTGAGTTTGTCTGATGGTAATTCCAGGTGTGGATATTTGGTTTAATGGATGTTTCCTATGGCTAACAAATTCTAAAGGTTCCTGCTCTGCCTTCTTGCTGGTGTTTTTTTATTTTTAATTTTCTAGATTCATCAAATTTTTGTATTTGAGAGTTCTTTCTATAATAGAGAGACATCCATCCTGCAATGTATGTCTTGAAATGATTTTCCCCAAGTGGATGTACTGTCTTTTCATGTTTTTCACAGAGGCTTTAGGAGAGAAGCTTTACAATTGAATAAAATTCCATGGTTGTTTTATGGTTTGTGTTTGGATGATTATATGTAATGAAACTTTGTCAAACACATAGGCCACATCTCTAGGAATTATTCCTTGAGGATTTATGAATTTTATGTTTTCTTTTGAGGTATTTTTTAAAATGGGAATTGAATTGGTTGGCTACAGTTGACCCGAGTCATTTGTTGGAAAGACTATCTTGAATGACTGTATTTCCTGTCCACCTTTGTAGCACATATATATATGGGTCTAATTTGTGGACTACTTCTTGTTTTACATTGGTCTGATTATTTACATTGATGTGAACCTACAGTGTCTTGTTCACAGCATAGCAAGGTTAGCCAATCAAGCAGTCTTTGTTGTGTGTGTGTGTGTGTTTCTTTTTTTCAGAGTTATTTCTAATTTAAGCAAAACAACTACTTTTAAAAAAATTTGCATGTGAATTTGAGAATCAACTTGTCAATTCATACTCTCAAGTATTTTAAAGCCTGGTGGGATTTTTGATTGGGATAACATTGAATCTATGGATCATTTTCAGGGATATTTTGCATCTTATGTGGAGTATTCGTGCACTTTATGTACTTAAGAGCCATGTCTTAGGGTTCATTCAATTTCTCTCATTGTATATGCCTTTCACATTTACAGACCATTCCATTCAAAACAACAAACTACAAACATCTTTTTCCTAGGCATCTTAAATGTTTGCCAATATTTAGAATACCTTCTTGGTGATCAAATAAGGCTTCATACACTTGAAGGCACTGCAGTCATATAAGAAGTATAGTCTGACCACTGCAAGATTCATTGAAAATCAGCAACAAAAGATCTCTAGAGCGTCTCAAAACATTTGCCAAATAAACAAAGCACTTGTAATTAAGACATGGTTTAAAGATGACACAACAAGGGCAATTAGATAGTATTTTGTGGTTTTTTTTCTTTCCCCCCCCCTTTTTTATTTTAAAGATGTGGAGTAAAATTCAGGGTTAAGTATACAAATGTTGATTATGCAGGTACCCTTGTTGAGGAAGTGTGCCCCTGCCTTCCCTGGCAATTTCCCTCAACTGCCAATTCTACCCCCTCCCCTGGCATTGTCCCACTACTGCCAATTCCTTTCTTATAGTATTATGATAATTTCAAGCTCCGCTTATGAGTGAGAACTTATGATACTCTGTTCTTTGTTTCTGTGATAGATCACTGAGTGTGATTGACTCTAAATCCTTCCACGTTGCTGCAAAGTCCATGTTTGTCCTTATTTATGGCTGCATAATATTCCATTGTGTATATGTACCACATTCAAAAAAAAATTCACTTTAGCTTTGATGGGCAGCATGGTTGGTTCCATGTTTTCAGTATGTGAATAGAGCTGCAGCAAACATACGTGTGTAGGTATCTGTTTTATAGAATGATTTTAGTTCCTCTGAGTATATTACCAGTAGAGGACTGGCTGGATCACATGGAATTCAATTTCTAGTTCTTTTGGAAATTGCCTCACTAACTTCCAAAGAGGTTTCATTAGTTTGCATTCCCACTGGCAGTGTAGAAGCATTCCTTTTTCTCCACATCCTTGCCAGCATCTGTTGTTGTTTGTTTTGTTAATGATGGCAATTCATACAGGGGTTAGGTGGTATCTCAATGTGGTTTTGATTGCATTTCTCTGATGATGAGTGAGGCTGAGCACTTTTTCATGTGTCTGTTGGCTGCCCATATATCTTCTTTTGAAAAGTGTCTATTCATGTCTTTTGCCCACTTTTTAATGGGGCTGTTTGTTTTTTTCTTTTCAGTGAATTTTAGTTCCTTGTAGATCCTAGATGTTAGACCTTTGTCAGATATACAGTTGGCAAATGTTTTTTTCCCATTCTGTGGGCTGTCTCCCTGCTCTCCCTTTTTTTCTTTTATTTTTATAGAATCAATATTTTTTATTATGTTATTGTAGGGTACAGTTAAGGGCTAGGTATACAAATATGCTTCATTCAGACACCCTTGTTGATAAGAGGTGTCTCCCCATCCCCAGACAGATATTTACTACCATTAATCCAATCTCCCTTCCCCCCCATAGTTTCCCACCACTGTCAGTCATTTTCTTATAGTATTTTGTTGGATGTTCAAGGTTCACTATATGAGTGAGAACATGTGATACTCAGATCTTTGTTTCTGTGAGAGGTCACTGAGTATTATAGACTCTGGTTCCATCCAGGTTGCTGCACAATTCATGATTTTGTTCTTTTTTATGGCTGCATAGTATTCCATCATGTATATGTACCACATTTTTAAAATCCAGTCCTCTTTTGATAGTTACTTCCAGGTTCTTGCTATTGTGAACAATGCAGCAGTAAACATATGTGTGCAGGTATTTTTTTGATAGAGTGATTTGTGTTCTTCAGGGTATATTCCCAGTAGGGGGATTGCAGGGTCATATGGGAGGTTGATGTTTAGAGCTTTTAGGAATCATCACATTGCTTTCCACAGAGGTTGCGCTAGTTTACCCTCCCACCAACAGTGTAGAAGTGTTCCCTTTTCACCACAACCTCTCCAGCAACTGTTATTTTTTGAGTTATTGATAATTGCCATTCTGACTTGAGTTAGGTGGTATCTCAGTGTAGTTTTGATTTGCATCTCCCTGATGATTAGTGAGGTTGAACATTTCTTCATCTGTCTGTTGGCTGCTCAGATGTCTTCCTTTGTGAAGCGTCTGTTCATATCTTTTGCCCATTTTATAATGGGGTTGTTTTTTTTTTCTTTCAGCATGCTTGAGTTTCTTGTATATCCAAGATGTTAAGCCTTTGTCAGACCTGGAGTTGGCACATACTTTTTCCCAGTCTGTGGGCTGTCTCCCTACTCTCTTGATGGTTTCTTTGGCTTTGCAGAAGCTTGTGAGTTTAATGAGGTCCCACTTGTCTACCTTCTCTCTTATGACCTGTGGGTTTCGGGTTTTGTTCTGGAATTGGATGCCAGTTCCGATTTCCATGAGAGTATGTCCTTCATTTTCTAAGGTTCTTATGGTTTGAGGTTTTACATTTAGGTCTCTGATCCATTTGGAGTTAATTTTTGTGTATGGGCTACATAGGGGTCCTGTTTCAATCTTCTGCATGTGCTCAGCCAGTTTTCCCAGCACCATTTACTGAATAGGTTCTCCTCTCCCCAGTGGTAGGTGGTGGAGGCTTTGTCGAAGATGAGTTGGTTGAGAAATTGAGGTTTTGCTTCTGGAATCTCAATTCTATTCCATTGATCTATATGCCTGTTCCTATACTGATACCAAGCTGTTTTGATGATTGTAGCTTTATAGTAAAGTTTGAAGTCTGGTAATGTGATACCGTCTGCTTTTTTTTGTTGTTGTTGTTGAGGATTGTTCTGGCTATTCTTGGTTGTTTGTTTCCATATGAATTCCTGTGTTGTTTTTTCTAGGTCTGAGAAGAATGTTACTGGTAATTTGATAGGTATTGCATTGAATCTGTAGATTGCCTTAGGTAAGATGGACATCTTCACAATGTTGATTCTTCCAATCCATGAGCATGGGATATTTTTCAACTTGTTTGTGTCATCTTTGATTTCTTTGAGCAGTGTTTTGTCATTTTCATTGTAAAGGTCTTTCACATTTCTGGTTAGGAAGATGCCAAGGTATTTCATTTTTTCTGTGGCTATTGTGAATGGAATTGTGGTTTTTATATAGGTTTTTGTTTATTATTGGTGTCAAGAAATGCGATTGTCTTTTGCACATTTATTTTATATCCTGAGACTTTGCCAAAGGCCTTTATGATTTTAAGGAGGTTTTTGACAGATTCTTTTGTGTTTTCAAGGGACACAATCATGTCATCTGCAAAGAGAGATAACTTGACTTCCTCTTTTCCTATTTGGATACCCCTGATTGCCTTCTCTTCTCTGATTGCTCTAGCCAGGACTTTCAATACTATATTGAACAGGAAGGGTGAGAGTGGGCATCCTTGTCTTGTTCCAGTTTTCAGGGAAAATGGTTCCAATTTTTGTCCGTTTAGGAGTATGCTGGCTGTGGGTTTCTCATAGATGGCTTGTACTATTTTGAGGTATGTTCCCCGTATGCCTAGATGTTTCAGGGTTTTTATCAAGAAGGAGTGCTGGATTTTATTAAAAGCTTTTTCTGCATGATATAATCATGTGGTTTTTATTTTGACATCTGTTGATGTATTTAATTACAATCATGGTTTTACAAATGTTGAACCAGCCTTGCATCCCAGGGATGAAGCCTACTTGGTCATGATGGATGATTTTTTGAGATGTGTTGTTGAATCCGGTTTGCTAGGATCTTGTTGAGAATTTTAGCATCTATGTTCATCAAAGATATTGGCCTGTACTTCTCTTTCTTTGTTGGATCTTTACCTGGCTTGGATATCAATGTGATGTTAGCTTTGTAAAATGATTTGGGGAGAGTTCCATCTTTCTCAATTGCCTGGAATACCTTCAGTAGGATTGGTATCAGCTCG
>NW_007259184.1:29278-48000 GCF_000164805.1 Carlito syrichta | reverse complement strand
TGTAGGCTGTTAATTTGTGATCCTTCCATTTTCTTCATGTGCGTTTGTAGGGATATAAATTCCCCTCTTACTACAGCTTTCATGGCGTCCCCAAGAGTTGGTAAGATGTTTCTTCATTTTCATTTGTTTCCAGGTATCTTTTGATCTCTGTTTTGATTTCATCATTGACCCAGGAGTTGTTTAGCATCATGCTATTTGTGTGCATGTCTTTGTGGGTTTTGGGGATACCTTCTTGGTGTTAATGTTTATTTTTATTCCACTGTGGTCCGAGGAGGTGCATGGTAAAATTTCGGTTCTTTTAAATTTGCTTTTGCTTGATTTATGGCCAAGTATGTGGTCAATCTTAGAATATGTTCCATGCGGTGATGAGTAGAATGTGTATTCTGTGGTCTTTGGATGGAGTATTCTATAGGCATCAATTAAGTTCATTTGGTCAAGAGTCACATTGAGGTTCTAGATCTCCTTTGCTGATTTTTGTCCTGATGATCTGTCTAGGGTTGTGAGTGGGGTATTAAAGTCCCCAGTTATGATGGTGTTAGAGTCAATATCTTTCTTTAGTTTTCCTAGAAGTTGCTTTATGAAAGTTGGCGCACCTGTGTTGGGTGCATATATGTTTAGGATAGATATTTCTTGTTGGTGGAGTGAACCTTTTATTGTTATGTAGTGGCCTTCTGTATCTTTTTTAATTTTTGATAGCTTAAATGGTATTTTGTCTGAAATTAGGATTGTGACTCCTTTCTTTTGTGTTCCATTCGTCTGAAAATTTGTTTCCCCTTCCTCTTACTTTGAGTCTGTGTATGTCCTTTCTAGTGAGATGGGTTTCTTGAAGGCAGTATGTTGTTGCCTGGTGATATTTTATTCATTTTGCCATTCTATGTCTTTTCAGTGGTGCGTTTAGTTCATTCACATTCAGTCTAATTATTGAAATGTGAGAGTTCATTCCTATCACAGAGTTCTTGTAGAGTTATTGTTCTTCCACTTGGTTTTTTGTCTTTCTTTTGGTTTGGGGGTTGGTTCATGTGTATTTTATTCTTTTTCCTGTACTCTTGTGAAACACATTGTTCTCTTTTCCTTTTCTTCTGTGTTTAGTACTTTCTTAAGTGTTTCATGTAGAGGTGGTTTGGTGGCAGGATAAGTTCTTAGGGATTGGATATCTGGGAAAGATTTTAATTCTTCCTTGCTGATGAAGCTTAACTTGGCTGGGTAGGTTATTCTTGGTTGAAATTGTTTATCTTCTAGAACTTTGAAGATAGGGCTCCAAGCTCTCCTAGCCTACAGGGTTTCTGTAGATAAATCTGCTACTATTCTAATTGGTCTTCCATGGTAGGTAATCTGGCCTTTTTCTCTTGCTGCCTTAGGATTTTTTCTTTTATGCCTAACTTTGTTTAGGCGAATTATTATGTGTCTTGGAGTTGGTCTTCTCATTTGTTGTCTTGCAGGGGTTCTCTGACTCTGTTGTGTTTGAGTTTTTGCATCACTGATTAGATAAGGGAAGTTTTCTTGAATGATCTCATGGAAAGTTTGTTCCAGTGTGGTCTCTGTCTCTCTTTCTGCCTCTGGAAGGTCAATTACTCTTAGGTTCAATGTCTTGAATAATCGCTCATCTCTTGAAGGTTTTGTTCTATCTTTTTGAGCTTATCTTCTGTGTTTTTAAGAGTTTGGTTTAGTTCTATATTTTGTTCCTCAGTGCTGAGATTCTTTCTTCTGCTTGGGGAATTCTGCTTTCCATGCTTATCAGTTTGTTATTTATTTCATTCACAGTATTCTTTATTACTGTTATCTCAGATATCAGCTCCTTCTTGGTTTCTTCTTGTCTCTGCTCAATTCTTTTTAATCTCTCCATTATTGTCTTGATATCTAGGTTTGTAGTTTGAGACCAGTCATTCTGGGGGATCTTCATTGTTTGCATTCCGAAGTCAGTTTTCTCAGTGTCTGCTCTCCCAGAGGTCTGGGAGAGACCCATATTCTTCTTTTGGGTTTTCTTCATTTGTGTAGATTTTTCTCTCTCTCCCCCTTTCCCTCCCCTTCTTTAATTCTGTGTTTCAGGGAAGGTGGGGTTGCTTTTGTTTTGCTTGTGCAATCTCTTTTTCTTCCTTATGAGGGTCCTCTGGCTTTGTTCACTTTTGAGGTTGGAGTATGGGCTGTGGGCTGTACTTTTTGCAGTTTTGAGGTTTAATTGAGGGGGAAGCTGTGATTCAGAATCTGTATCCTGATTCCAGCATCCACCAACACGTGTATGAGCACACTGGAACCTATTTCCCACTGCCTTACAATCTGTCTGTGCAGCAGTATATAGATTTGGTCCCTGGATCACTAGGAGCTGCCAAAGAGGAAAATAATGGAGGAATGGGAGGTCAATAGGAAATTAGAAAGAGAGAAGAGTGAGAGGAAAACAGACATACATACCAACTAACAGGTGAAAAAGAGACTCAAGGCTGGAGAGAAGTGAAAAAAACATGCAGGAAAAATTCCCTAAGGAATACTGGTAGCTACACAGAGACAGACCAATAAAATCATGAAACAGATAGTGTAAGTCAGAAAGAAAGCAAAAGTGACCAAAACAAACAGTCAAAATGATAAAATCAAAAGTCAAAATAAGAGATCAGACTAGCTCTGGAATCTTTTCTGAGTTTCTAAAGTCTCTTCAGCTCTGATCTTCAGCCTCTCCCCTTTGTTTTCATTGCAGGCAGCTATTTACTCGCAGTTTGGGTTTGTTTTTTTAGCCTGCTGCCTGGGAAGTCTGCGATCACTTAGTTGCCTTTGTCTGATTCAGCATAGGGGAGGAGCTTTGTCTCCTGTTTAGGACGTTACCTTAGGAACTGAGGTGGAGGCTGCTGATAGGTGGGCAGGGCAATGCAAATCTCTGCCTGGAGAATGGCTGAGGTGGCAGCTTCACTTTCACAGATCTTTTCTCTCTACTCATCTGGGTCCCTGGGCAATCCACTATGGTGTACTGTAGTGGCGTGGGAGGCATCAGGGATCAACTGTACAGCTGGGTTCTGGATCTGTGGTGCCACCAGCAGGCTGGGGTGGAGGAGGGTGTTGGGAGTTTTCTCCTCTGGAGCTG
Source organism: Carlito syrichta (assembly GCF_000164805.1). Taxonomy (NCBI): domain Eukaryota; kingdom Metazoa; phylum Chordata; class Mammalia; order Primates; family Tarsiidae; genus Carlito; species Carlito syrichta. The sequence continues at coordinate 44,933 of NW_007259184.1, read as the reverse complement.
AGAGCCTCCAATCAGCACCTCTTCAAGATATGCTATTCCCTTACACAAGCATGGGGTCGTGTGCTTTGTGCCTCAGCCAGGGTGGGCCCAGAGCTCCAGAGCTCCAAAGCTCCAAAGGGCAGGCGGTGAGCGGCGAGAGTGGCCCTGGGCCCCTCACAGGGTACTTCAGCCAGAAATGCGACTGGTATCTCTGAGGGGCGGGCACCCAGAGCCTCCGTGGGTGACCGGTGGCTTGGTGCTGGGTGCTGGGCGAGACAATGTAGCCAGGGAGAGCCGAGACCCGAGATTCCTGTGCAGGTGGGAGTCATGTATAGTGGACCAGCAGCAGCCAGGGGCTGCAATATCTGGCTCTGCATGGGACCAAAGGTCCCTGGGCCTCGGACTAGTGTGGCTGGCAGTGGGCAGGGGGGTGGTGAAAGAAAAGAGTCTTTTTGGGAACTCACGTTCGGGGAATCTCACAAGTCCACCTATGCCATCGCCATCTTACTGGAACTCATACCGTGTTTCAAAACACTGATTAACATATTAATTTTCAGGACAACCTGGTTATAAGTTATAGCATGACTATAGCTAATTTGTATTAAATATAAGTCTAGGAAGACACAGAGTTTTACTCTGTTCATTTTTGATCCTTTAGCTATGATGCAACTGAATTAATAAGAGTAATCTCTTGTAGAGCCATCAATGATGATTAAGTTATTACTATACAGAGAGAAAGAGGAGTGGAGATACTGAGATTTGAAAAAATTAATTAACAAATGAAGTAATAAGAAATTCCTCTTCGATTTGGATTCATTCAGCTGTTTTGTAAGATCCAAGATAATCTTTATATCATATAAGATTTTATTTTCAGTAAAAATAATTTACCAGTATCCAAATAACTAATTTGGCATATAAATTTTTAGAGTTCAACCTGTTTATAAATTGTAGAGAAGTTGTACCTAATTTCTGTAGAAAAGTATGTCTCTGAAGTCTCTTGGCTCTGCCATGTGCATTTTTAATATTTAGTACTAACTGGAATAAAATGACATCAGTATTGTAGCACTGCTTTGATATATGATATATCTCTCCTTTAGTGTTGTCACTAAAGTCTACTGGTGTCATTTATTTGGGTTAGTGCTAAAGGAGGCACACACACTCACACTATGTAAAAGGATATGTAGAGAACATGTGTGTGTATGTGTATACACACACATATTTTATATATATACACACACTCCTACTTCATTTTATTGTGTTTCACAATAGTTTATTGTGGATCACATTGATTGATTGTTTTTCTTGGATATTGCTATTTTACAAATTAAAGGTTTGTAACAGCCCTGCATTGAGCAAGTCTCTTGGCTCCATTTTTTCAACAGCATGTGCTCATTGATGTTTCTGTGTAACATTTTGGTAGTTCTCAAAATATCTCAACCTTTTTCATTGTTATTATATCTGTTATGCTCATCTGTGATCAGTGATTAGAACTATTGTAATTGTTTTGGTTTACCACAACAACAGCCACAGAAGACAGCAAACTTAATCAATCGATGTTGTGTGTGGTATGACTACATCCCCTGACTGGCCATGACTGGCCATTCTGTTGACTCTCTTTCTTTTCTTGGGCCACCCTGTTCTATGAGATGCAATAATGCTGAAAGTAGGCAATTTAATAAGTCTACAATGGCCTCCAAGTGTTCAGGTGAAAGAAAGAGTCACACATCTCTTTCAATCAAAGCTAGAAAAGCCATGCCAAAAGTCGATATCGGCTGAAAGCTAGACCTCTTGCACCAGTTGGCCAAGTTGTGCATGTGAAAGAAAAATTCCTGAAGGAAAGTAGAAGTGCTACCCCAGTGGACATACAGATGGTAAGAAAGAAAACACCCTTATTCCTGAGAAGGGGAAATTTTCAGTAGTCTGGATAAAAGATCAAACAGGCACAATGATCCCTTATACCAGAAAGACTCAACTGTCATCAATTCTGTGAAGGCTGAGAGAGAAAAGAAAGGCACAGAAGAAAAGCATGAAGCCTGTAGAGGTTGGTCCACGAGGTTCATGAGATTTCTGTTTCTGTGTTAATTTGCTTTGAAAGTAGACAAGATGCTGTTTAAAAATAAAAAGAGTATTATTTCTTCTTTCCAAATATATATGCCTTTTATTTCATTTTCTTTCCTTATTGAATTAGCTAGAACTTCCAGTACAATTTTGAATAGAAATGTGAGCTGACATCCTAGATTCCATTCAGTGGGCAAAAACAGTCAGTCTTTCACCACTAAGAATGATACTAGCCATAGGTTTGGGAGTTTTGTTTGTTTGTTTGCTTGATTTTGTTTGCTTTTTTTAATGTCCTGTGTCAGGTTGAGAAATGTCCTTTTAGTCCTAGTTTTCTGAAATTTTTTAATATGAATGGATTTTGAATTTTGTTTCAAAGAAATTTTGCATCTGTTGAGATGACCATATGTTTTATTTACCTTAGTCCATTGAGATGGTGAATTACATTGATTTTAGAAGGTTGAACCAATCTTGAATCCCTGGGATAACCCCAGTTGTTCAGGAGTTGTGTTCTTTTTTTTAATGTAGGATTTGATTTGCTAATATTTTGTGAAGGATCTTTGCATCTATATTCATGAAGCATATCAGCTAATAATTTTATTGTCAGGTATTGTCTTTACTGACTTTGGTATCAGGTTAATGCTGATCTCTTAAAATAAGCTTGAAAAAAGTCTTTCTGCATTCACTTTCTGAGAAAGTTTCAAATTGATGTTACTTCTTCCATTAAAAATTTGGTTAGAATTGCCAATAAAATCTCTTTGTTGTTAAGAAAGTTTAAAAGTACAAGTGCAATTTCTTTAAATATTGTATTATCTATTTTTTCTTGAATGAACATTAGCCATTGTTGTTTTTCTAACAATATCTCCATTTAATCTAAGTTGTCTTATATGGAACATTTTTAATTTCTGAGGTGATAAATTGTAATTAAATATATCATAGGTCAGACCTTCACCACTACTTTGGTTTTATTACATCAGGATCAGAAAAATATAGCCTGCATAATTTTTATATTTTAGAGTGTATTAAAGTTTTTTGTATATTAGTTCAGATAAATTTCCTTAAATATTCCAAAAATTCCTTTAAAATACATGTTTTTGGCCCAACTGAAATGATTTTGATAACTATTTGTAAGAATATGGAGTATATGGAGAGAGTCATTCAGATTCTGTCCTTGTTACTGACACACAGTACTTCAGGAAAGTACATTTTCTGAGGAACAAGCCAGGTGAAGGAAACTCCTGAGTACTTTGAAGCTTCCTCTTCAAAACCCAATAGAGAATCCTAACAGCTGACTTAGGTTGGCAGATCTAAAGCCTGAATCTGCCTTCTTCAATCTGAATTGATACTGGGAATATGGTCTTGTGTGTTGTATGTAGAGTTTGGAAGAGAAAGTCAGAGACATAGAATAAGAAGGAAGAAAAAACAATCATTCCAGTGACTTTAGTGCCATTTTCCTGCCCAGAATCTATACCAGAGGAAAGTGTCCAATGAGGAGACAACACCTTCCAATATGTATCCCACTCTGTAAGCATGGTTTAGTTAGTGTCCTGTAGGTTCTACTTACTTGGTATAAAATAAGTCGTAATCACAGTTAACTTTTTTGCTTTGAATTAAACTTTGATCTTAATATTGGAAGATCGAATGTTTTTACATTAGGTATCTCATATCTTTATCCATCTCTTTACTTTTGAATTGTCATTTTACTTTAGTTTTTGTCTTATTTAGTACATATAGTGCATTTAATCTTTAATTTATCTGAAAGTGTTTGTCAATATGGAATATGAGAGTAATGTGTTTGTATTTTGTATTTCTGGTAAATTTGGTTTAACTTATCTCTCTTTTTTATTCATTAAAAAATATTTTCTATTATTTTCTTTTCAAAAGTCTCTATATTTGACTATTACTTGACTCATTTTTACCCTTTCCATTTTTTACTGATATAAAAGTTATAAGACTACCAATATTCATATTTATTTGTTTAGAGGCCAGGTATGGTAGCTCTTGCCTGTAGTCCCAGAGCTATGGGATGCCAAGGTAGGAGGGTTATTTGAGCCTAGGAGTTCAAGACCAGCCTATGCAACAAAGCAAGGGCTCACCTTTGTAAAAAATAAGAAATAAATAACTGTGTGTGGTGTACACCATTAATTTCAGCTACTCAGGATGCTGCAGTGATAGGATTGCCTGAGCCCAAAAGGTCGAGGTTTTAGTGAGCTCTGATCATGCCACTGCACTCCAGCCTGGGTAACAGATGTGATCCCTACTAAATAAATAAATATATAAATGTTTAGAAAGAATGAACATACAATTTTCCTACATTAAAATTCAGAATAAATTTGGAATTGCACCAGGGAAATATAAAAAGCGCAATCTGCTTTTATTTCTATCATCTGCCAAATTTTAAATCCGAAATTGTGTGGAAAAACCTGAAAATTCAAATCTATTCTATTGTGAAGAATTTTATATGATTTGCCTTTGCATTTGGGATCACTTTTTTTCCTAATACATATTTTTTATTTTAAAATTGTGAGGTACACTTAAGGATTAGGTATACAAATATGCATTGTGTAGGTACCCTTGTTGATGAGGTGTGTCCCCCGTCCCCAGACAGATATCGACTACTGTTAATCCCACCTCCCTTCCCCTTCCTGTCCCCCCATAGTTTCCCACCACTGTCAATCCTTTTCTTATAGTATTATGATAGTTGTTCAAGGTCCACTTATGAGTGAGAACATGTGATACTCAGATCTTTATTTCTGTGAGAGATCATTCAGTATTATAACTCTAATTTACATTTTCATCTGCTACTACATTTTCATGCCTCATTAGCAATTATTATTTAGACTACATTCTGAATGTTATTTTATTTGCTGCATTTTCTTTCTAAGGCATCTTCTGTATTTCTATGTTCTTCATTGTGATTTATTGCTTAGTTGACTTGAGCACTACTTACAGTAACTGTTTTGAGAAAAGCTACATGGTGATATACTTTGAAGTCATACAACTTCTGAAGCATTTAAAACTTTTTATTTGTAAAGGCTTTGGTATTGTGAGTGAATTCATAACATATGTTAGAGAAAATCTGTGATTAATTTTATGTTTGCTTCTTTTTGCAGGAGCAAGACTAAAAGTATTGCAAATTTAATCATGTCATCCTTTGCATACCAGTATGTGAGACTCTAGAAAACACCAAAATTTAAATATGACAATTAATATCAATATTTTAATGATACTCTGTACATACAAAACAAAAAAACATTTCTACATCAGTATGTTGTAAAATAGCACATATGCACCATTTAGCTTAATCTAATTTATTTTGGAATTTTGTTCTAAGCTGCACATTAAGACATACAAAGAAATGACATTTGCCAAAGACTAATAGCAACATATTGATATGTTTTCTTCCATGTGCAAAAATAATGCTTATGAAGCTTGAATGTTAAAATTCTGTAATTATAAGTAAAGTGTTTTATTCAATATCTTATATATCTAAAATTACTTCTTAGTTTTGGACAAATTTTACTTATGTTTCTTCCCTACATGAGAGTAAGGTTTCATACTGTGATACAGATTGACACAATATAATTGCTTCCTTTTAAAGTAACAATATTTTCATTTGAGTTACAGTTGTAAAAATGTAGTTTCAATAATAATTCATCAATTTCACAAATAGTATTATTAATTTATGGTAGATGCCTACAGCATGTATAAAAAGGCTCACGAGGTACTTTAAAGTTTAATAACGTAAATATTTATGGAATTAAACTCTTTCATGTGCCTACTACTGTGCTAAAAGCAATCATAAATATGTAATCAGGTGCTTGTAAAAAATATAACTGGTAAAAATTCTTACTGGTCAAAGTGGTTTTTAAAGGGCTTATGTTAGTCATACTTTCATATATGTTTTATTACTGTTTTTAAGAATTATCCACATTAATGAGATTTATTTATTACAAGAAATTATGAGGAACATATTTGTTATAAGACAGTATAAAGAATATAAGCTCTTTATGAAATACTCAAATTTTAAGAAAAGTTTAGAAACAGAGAAATGTAATTTTAATTCAATTTTTCTGTTCTGTCGTGGGTGTTAGTCTGGTGTGTCTACTAGACAAGGGCATGATGACATTTTCTGAAGTAGTTTGGTGGAAATGTTGTGCACTAACAACTGTTTCTGTTGGGTGAAAACAGAATAATTTTGCTGAGATTCTAAGGCAATACAATTTTTCCTGCCACTGGACAGTTTAATACTAAATAATAACATCTTGATACCAGATCATTGGCCTAAATATAGTCTACCTATAGGAATAAAACTCTTTTATCCTTATTAAAATTATCTATTTATTGACTTATTGTAGGATATTTGGACTTTTGATGATTTGGGCAAATATGATGATTACGGCTAAAGACATGAAACTTCTTAGAAGAGAACTTGATATACCTACAGAATGTCATGCCATTTAATTGACTATTGACATGTTCTTTGTAGGATATATTCTTCTAAGAGTATTTGTAGAAGGGTAAGTTTGATTATTTTTGTAATGCATAAACCTATTTAGGACTGTATGAGAAGCATGTCAAAATAACCAGCAGGTCATTTCCACCAAATGTGTTCCTCTTTATCAAAATAACTCTCCTCAAAGTCATGGCCCAAAGAAAAACAACAATCCAAACCCCAGTTTTTCATAAATTGAACTTTAATAGTATTATTGATGCAACTGGACTTCTAGTCTTCAACCAGGTATTCTAGATGGTTCCTTCTACAGATAAAGTTTAAAGGGTTTTCAAAAGGGACCAGGCAGCTGATGTGTCTATACAGAATCAGAGAAATATATATATGAAATAAAATATTAATATTTTCATTAAGAGTTGAATCCTAAATAACAGTTGATAGTAGATAAAGTACTCAATAGACCATAAATAACTCCCATCTCAGTTAAAATTAAAACTTTTAAGATGCTAAGGAGATCTGAGGCATGCTCATCCAATCAGTGAGACTTTGTGGCAAGGTAGCCATTGATTTTCACTGCAGTCTGACTTTCTGAGAAGAGTCAGGTGAGCCAAGCATTGGGGCTAAGCCACTGTGGGAGTCAGGGACTGTTTCCCAGTCTCATTTTATCTAGGAATCTCAGAAGGCAGTTTGTCTCCCTTCCTGCTGATTTTCTATCCTTATATCATTGAGCTAAGGACAGTTGCCCACTCTCAGGTTCTTAGAGCCTAGAAATAGTTGCCCCAGACCCAGAAGAAGCTTTCCCTGTAGGACCAGTCCCCATGTCTGAAGGAACCAGTGTAGGGAGAAAGGTGTGGTTTGTGGAAGTTCACCTTTCCCCAGCAGAGGCCACAGGAGTCTACTGGGATTCCAGTGTGAACACAAAGCCAGTGGTGAGTTTGGAAGCCCAAAGCACAGACCCCTCTTCTTCTTGTGAACTCCTTCCATACATTCCTCATGGCCCAGCTGCTCTAAGCCTGTGATCTCTATATGCCACTTCCATTGCCCAATAAGTCTGCCACTTTTCTCCTCCCACTGCATGAAGGTAAGACTTGCCTCTTGTTCACTGGTTTGGTTATATCTATTACTATACTTACATTTCCATATAAATATGTCATAGACATATTTGTCATAGACACAAATCAAATGAATATAAGTTTACTGTTTGTAAAATTTCCCTAAATATATTTTTCCCTTAGTCTCATCTTTAAAATGCATTTTTAATGTTTCATTAAAGTAGAACTTGTCATTGGGATGAGTCAAATAATTTGTGATCTTAAATAGTCCTATCTTTTTTCACATGCCGGAAGCCATAACCCCTAAAGAGGCAAAACGGAGGTTGCCTGAAAATGGGAAAAACGCTGACTGGGAGCAGAGCCCCGGCGGGAAGCGGCCATGATGGAGGCAGAGCCCCCTGGGTCCTATCGAAGGACCCCTTTTGGCCTCAAAGGAAGGCGGGCTGAGGCTTGAAAACCTCTTCCCTTGATAAACAAAACAATTAGCTAGAATGTGCGAGGATGTGGCATTCGCAGTAAACCTACGTATAGAAATGTAAAAAGGGCTCAACAGCAAAAATTTCCCCCCTGAAGGGACAAGTCAATGTTTTACTACCTCCTTTCCCACGAAATTTTGCAACCTTAGCTAAAAAGGGAAAACAAGTACTTCCTCATACCCTTTATAAGTAACAACATTGACAGTTGTGATTGATGAGGAAGTGAGAGACTGAGACAGAGTATCTCCAAAAACAGGTGTTTTTGGGAAAAACAAGTCACAGATATGCCTTTCGATTTAAGAAACATTATAGTTTAATTAGAAAGAGGGTTAAAATTAAAGTAAGGATTAGAATTAAATAAATAACAGTCATAATTAAAAGATAAATTTTTATTATAGATGTATTAGGTAAATATAAGTAATATAAGTAATAAGGAATAATTAAGTTTTAAGGTAAACTTAAAATTATACACACTTAATGTAGGTTTAAAATAAAATACATTTAGGGTTAGAAGTAAGATTAATTTCATATATAAGTGTAGATTTAGACTTAAGTTTTGTTTAGAAACATAAAATGTAAGATAGATGATAAGAAAATAGCAAGTAATATAGATAAGGCAATTAAAATTAAGAAGGTTAAAATTTTAAATTAATAGTAAAAATTAATTAATATAGAGTATTAAGAATTTGTAGTGGGTAAGATAAGGGTGATTGTATAAAAGAAAAAACAAGTTGATATATTGCTGCTAAGAGTGTATTAAGAAAATAGATTAGTAAAGGAAAAGAAATAGAATAGCGAAGGAAAGAGATTCAGTTGGCCTAGAGGTCACAGGTTGTGGCTGATAAATTCTTGGCAGCTGGTGTTTTGTTCCTATCTGTTGATTCAGACATAAATAACACCACCAGTAGCAGGAAGGAACAAAATGAAACTTGTAAAGGTCAACTTCCCCATAAACAAAAGGAAAAAACATGATGTAAGCATTTAATGTGTAACGTGTTGCATTTTGTGGGTACAGGGGTCAGTAAAAAAAACGATATAAGCTTGTAAGAATTGAATAAAAATTGGCAGAGTTCTGAACTCTACCTAAGAAGTTGACTCCTGTCATTCTTCTTCGCCATTCCTGATTCTCCCCATTCAGGCCCTGACTCTCTCCTGGAGCTGGTCTCCGGCAGGTGGTGCCTGAACAGGGACCTGATTGCGGGTAAGTATAATTTTTATGATGTTGCAGGAACGGGCTTTGTCCTGAGGGAGCTGCAGACCCCCTGTGAGTGAGTGCAGGTTAAGGATAGGACAAATAAGTTTTGTGCAGAACTTGAGAAGTTGTCGTGCCTCCATAAGGAGTAAATATGGGCCATTCTGTTTCAAAAGGAAGAAAAGCTTATTTAAGAATTATGGGTAAAGCATTGCAGCATAAAGGGATTAAGGTCAGTAAAGATAAATTAAACTTATTTTTAGACTTTGTTCAAAAGGTAAGTCCCTGGTTTCCTGATGAGGGGACCTTGGATTTAGATACCTGGGACCAGGTTGGAAAAAATATTAAAAGATGGTATACCACTAATGGAGGGACCCAAATGCCTGAGGACGCTTATTCTTTATGGAATATATTAAGGCAAGCTCTCATGACTAATCCTTGTTATGGCACTTTTTCCCAAACTGAGACCACTGCTACCCCATTGCTTAGCAGAAACTTCCTCTCGGGCTTCTAAGATTATGTTAACTCAGGAGGAGGAACGGTCCGAGTCTGAGGAAGAAGAAGATAAAGGGGAACCCCCGACTTACAGTATTGAGGATCAGTTGTCGCCTGAAGACGAGGTAGATTTGAATGAGGAAGCTGCTAAAAATAATAACCCAGGTTGACCTTCTCTCACATTACCTACTGCTCCCCCACTTTCCCTCATGCCCCCAGAAAATATGGTAAGAAAACATAAATCAGGATTTAGAGGAGCTATACAACAAGCACATGAACAAGGAGAATTATTGGACTGCTTTCCCATTACCTTTGAAGGGGAGGACCCACGATGGGAAGCCCTACCTTTTAAACTACTTAAGAAATTAAAATGGCTTGTCATGATTACGGTCCCACTGCCCCTTATATACCTTCCCTAGGGGCACGATGGTTGGTTCCTTATGATTGGTTCCAAGTTGCTAAGGCATGTTTAACTGGAGGACAATTTTATTTATGGAAAATGGAGTATGAGGAAGCTTTCAAAACCAAAATGCTTATGCAAAATTTACATCGGCGAGGGACATCTAGACCAGTAGTTACTAAGGACATGTATATGGGAGAAATACAGTTTTTGACTATTGGTGCACAGGCTAAGATGCATAAGGACGTATTACAGGCTGTGGGAGAAATGGGCATAGAGGCATGGCGTAAATTGCCTCCTCCCGATCAGAAGGTGCCAGGAATAGCCAATGTTAAGCAACAGCCAGATGAGCCTTATGAAGATTTTATAGCTCGGCTGTCTGAAACAGTAGCAAGGTTGGTGGTTAATAAGGCTGCAGAAGATCTAATAGTGAAACAGTTAGCTTTTGAAAATGCCTCTCCTCCATGCCAAGCTTTAATTAGACCTATCAGAAAGACAGGTGCTACCTCTGATTATATTAAAGCTTGTGCTGAATTGACACCCTCTTATATGCAGGGAGTAGCTATGGCCGCTGTGCTTAAAGGGCAGACAATTTCCCAGGTTTTATAAAAGCAGGATACAAAGACTGGGAATTGTTTTACTTGCAGACAACCGGCCATTTTAGCAGAAATTGCCCCGCTAAAAATGTCCAATCGAGACCTGCACAAAATAATACAAACTCACTGTCTACTGTTTGCGGGCGATGTGCCAAAGGGTTGGACTAAGGACTGCTGATCTAAATTTCATAAGAACGGTACTCTATTATGTCCCAACCCTAATAATCAGCTGCAGGGAAACTGGCAGCGGTGCCAGTCCCAGGCCCCTCAAATAATCGGGATATCTCGGAACAATGGCAGTCAAAACCTAAACCTGAACCTCCAGAGTCAAAATCCGTTCCTACAAGGAACTCAGTTGAACAGCTCTTCAGAGCAACTCCAAGCAGCGCAGGATTGAACCTCAGTTCCTCCACCTCAGCAATATTAACTAGTGACTCGGCCGTAACTAAAATTCCTACAAGAACTTTCAGCCCACTCCCTGAAGGGTCCGTAGGATTGGTAATCAGGTGCAGTTCCACCTCTCTTCAAGGACTTTCTGTCATTCCGGGAGTGATAGACTCAGATTATACAGGAGAAATTCAGGTTCTTTTACAGCCACCTTCCAAGACCATTATGATTCATGCAGGGCAAAGGATTGCACAGTTATTACTTTTGCTGTTTTTCAAGAAAGGAAATTTAATCTCTTCAAAGCCCCGAGAGGAAAAGGGATTCGGCTCTAGTGACATGGCCTTTGGATTCAAGAGGTAAAAAACAGTAGACCTATAAAAACTATTCAAATTCAGGGCAGGCAGTCCGAAGGGCTCATAGGTACTGGAGCAGATGTTTCCTGCATTGTGGGAAAAGATTGGCCCCAACATTGGCCAGTACAAGAAACTGCTTCAAATTTAGTAGGCTTGGGACAAGCTCATAATGTTGCTAAAAGTACTCAAATGCTGACACGGACTGATTTGGAAACATCAGGCATTTTCCAGCCTTATGTTATCCCATTCCTTCCTTTTACATTATGGGGAAGAGACATTTTAGATCAGATGGGAATTTTGCTGGTAAGTCAAAAGACTTTTGCCAGTGCCCAAATGATTCAAATGGGATTTCATCCTAATAAGGGATTAGGAAAAAATCTATAAGGCATCACTGAACCTATATCAGTTACACATAATGGACATAGGGAAGGACTGGGAACGGATTTATAATGGGGGCCACTGGTACTACTGCTGACCCCATAACTTGGAAAAATGATGTCCCTGTATGGGTTGAACAGTGGCCCCTATCTGTTAAAAAGTTGTCAGCAGTACAAGAAATAGTGAATCAACAACTGCAAGCCGGACATATAGAAAAGTCTAGCATCCCTGGAATTCTCCAGTGTTTGCTATCAAAAAGGAATCAGGCAAGTGGAGAATGTTACATGACTTAAGAAAGATAAATGAAACTATGGAAACTATGGGAGCTTTACAACCAGGGTTACCTTCTCCTGATGCTGTTCCTGAACAACATATGATTATTGTAATATATTTGCAAGATTGCTTTTTCACTATTCCACTGTTTCCTGATGACAGGCGCCATTTTGCCTTTAGCATTCCTTCACCAAACTTAGCTAGACCTTATCAGAGATTTCAATGGAAGGTTTTGCCTCAAGGTATAAAAAATAGTCCAACCTTGTGCCAAAAGTTTGTTGATGCAGCTTTGTTGAATTTCCGACAAAATCATCCTGAGGTATATTTGATACATTACATGGATGATATATTGTTGGCACATCCTGACAAAAGTCATTTAGAGAAAGTTTTAATAACATTAATGCAGGATTTAGAGAAGCACGGATTGCAAATAGCCTCTGATAAAATTCAGATGCAAACCCCGTTTAATTATTTGGGACAGACTATTCATAGTGATTACATCACCCCACAGAAATTGCTGCTGGAAATTAAAAACTTGAAAACTTTGAATGATTTTCAAAAATTATTGGAGGACATTAATTGGATATGTTCATACTTATGGGTGTCTACCAAGGAGCTAAAGCCTCTTTTTGACATATTACAAGGAGATCCTAACCTGAATTCTCCTAGGCATTTAACACATGAGGCATTGGAAGCATTAAATAAGGTACAGCAAAAGTTTCCTGAGCAGCAAGTAAAAGGACTTGATTATACTAAGCTTTGGTCTCTTATTATCTTGCCCACTGAATATACATCTACAGGGTGCTTATGGCAAAATTGACCTTTGGAATGGTTACATTTACCTGTCACAACAAAAAGGATTTTAGTAGCCTATCCAACTTGTTCTGCCTTGCTTATTACCAAGGGCAGAACTAGAAGCAAGGAACATTTTGGGGCTGATGTGTCAGAAATTATTATACAATATACTAAAGCCCAGCTGGATGTTTTTGGATTTTTTTGAGTTGGAGTCTCACTGTGTCACAGACTGGAGTGTAGTGGCCGCTCCTGGCCACTGCAGCCTTGACCTGCTGGACTCTGGTGATCCTTCCACCTCAGCCTTCCAAGTAGTGGGAACTACAGGCGCGTGCTACCATGCCTGGCTCATTTTGATTTAATGTAGAGAGGAGGTCTTGTCAAGTTGCCCAGGCAGGTCTCAAACCTGTGGGCTCAGGCAATCCACTCACCTCAGCCTCCCAAAGGCACGGGATTACAGGCTGAGCCACCAAGCCCGGCTTCAGCTGGATGTTTTAATGACTGAGGATATGGATTAGGCTTTAGCCTTGCTGGGAGTCACAGGAAGTACTTCTTTTCACTTGATGTAGATTGGGCTTTAGCCTTGCTGGGATTCACAGGAAGTATTTCTTTTCACTTGCCAGCCAGTCCCTTATTGCAGTTTTTAAAACAAAAGGCAATTATTTTTCCAAGTCAATGCTCAGCTCAGCCATTGCCACCTCCAGCAAAACTGGTTTTTATTGATGGGTCATCTACAGGGCAAGCAGCTTATGTGGTTAATAATCAACCACACACTTTTAAAACTATGGAAAAGTCTGCTCAATGAGTTGAAATGTGTGCAGTTATAGCTGTTTTTGAAAATCTCTCTACACAGCCTTTCAATTTGTATTCTGATTCCAAATATATAGTTGCTTTATTCCCTCATATAGAAACGGCACCTTTGTCGAAGAATTCTTCAATTTATATTTTACTTGATAAATTACAAAAGTTGGTGCAAACTTGAGATGTTCCGTTTTTCGTTGAACATGTTAGGGCACATTCTATGTTGCCCAGTCCTATTCATGAAGGTAATGCGCTAGCTGATCTCCAAACTAAAATTGTTTTAACAGCTGTTGAAGAAGCTTTAGAAAATCATAAATTACATCATCAAAATGCTGCTGCCATGAGGCTGCAATTTCAAATACCTAGAGAAGCCGCTTGAGCCACTGTTCGGAATTGCAAAATTTGTCCTACTTTCTCCCCGGCTCTACCTGAAGGAGTTAACCCTCACGGATTAAGGACTAATGACTTGTGGCAAATGGATGCTACCCATGTGAAATTGTTTGGTAAAACTGCATATGTACATGTTTGTGTGGATACATATTCCCATGTTATATGGGCCACTGCTCGCATTGGGGAAGCGTTTACACATGTTCAACAACATTTATTTGCATGCTTTGCTGTTTTGGGGCTGCTGTGAGCTATAAAAACAGATAATGCTCCCGCTTATACTTCAAAAGCTTTTCAGGATTTTTGTACTATGTTTAGAATATTTCATTCTACAGGAATCCCATATAACTTTCAGGAGCAAGCCATTGTAGAGCGAGCTCACCAGAATATGAAGAATCAAATAGCTAAACTACAAGAAGGAGATTATAAACATGCTTCTCATCATCATGTTCTAAGCCATGCCTTATTTGTAATCAATCATTTAAATGTTAACAATGAAGGCAAGTCTGCCTTTTCACGATACCTTACTGTAAATAAAAAACAGACATTTCCATTGGTTAAATGGAAAGATTTGCTCACTGGAAAATGGCTAGGTCCTGATATTTTACTAACATCCGGATGAGGCTTTGCTTGTGTTTTTCCCCAGGATGCCGATTCACCTGTGTGGATACCTGATCGACTCATCCGTCATCATAATGAGTTACCCGTTTGCCCAACCCCTGCCACCTCCATTATCGAAGATGACCAAGCAAAAAAGGCATCCTCCGATTGCTTCGCCACTTCACTGGAAAGCATATGAATATTCCAGTTCTTCTGAAAGTGAAGAAGAAAATTCAGCACCAGCCACGAAAATGCAGTGTACATCATCGCCTCTGTCTTTTGCCTCAACACCTACCTTGGTCCCTCCTGAGCCTTTTGTTTGATGAAGGGGTCCAGCCCCTTGCAAGGGTCATGAGATTTCCTGAAGGAGAGACGGATAGGCAAAAGACAAAAATCTTATACCCAGACACCTGCTTCCTGAACAGATGACAATTTAATGTTAGTTAACACAGAGCTTTTATACCATTTGTAAAGGGGCAAGACAAAGAAGATTCCTTCATGTACATATCCTCTACAAGTTACCACCATCTAGTGGTCTTAGCAACAAACAAGCCAAGAACCCTGTAAACATTCAGACAATGAGTCTTATTCATAAGGCCAAAGATGATAGTTTTAGTCCAAAGTCCCGAATTATAGTCCTTGAACTGTCTCCAGAAAGTTTAGCAGTAGTCTTCCTTTTGGGGTTTTATGACCTTCAGAGCTTGTAATCACCTTTCTTGTCCAGGTGTCTCTGTTACTTTTCTCTTATCCTGCAGTGCTTGTTTCTAAAGAAAACTCAAAAGAAGCTTTTAGTAATGTTTCCCAGGCCCCCAAGGTTGCTTTCTGTCTTTAGCTAAGTTATCATAAAAGTGTCTGCTTAGTATATTATGAGTTCAGTGAAAACCCACTCTATATGTTAACTTAGAGTTTTAACTATTGAATTCAGTAAAAACCTTAACGATTAATCTTTATCCTAAGTCTGTGAAGACAGTGTTATAAATCACCTT
>NW_007259184.1:14199-28645 GCF_000164805.1 Carlito syrichta | reverse complement strand
CCATCTTCTTCTTCCACGACCGCACAGAATTTCTTCAGCTGTACCTACAGCAAAGACGGAAGACAGAAGGGCTTCAGCTGCCCAGATTCGCTTTGCGGCTGGGGGTCCTCAGCGCACCTGGACTTTGTCAATCAGGTGGGCCTCCAAGGCTGGTTCCCAACAGTTCTAGCCCCAACTCCTCCAGTGACAACACCGTTTGCCAGATTATCTCTGAGACCTCGAAGACATCGACATTCCAGGCAGACCAGGATTGCAAGACCCCCCCCCTTGGGGCCAGCTTAAGGCGTTAGCCGTGGAAGCAGAAGAGGTGGTTGTGTCCCAAGGTCGCACTGTCAACTCTGGGACACTGTTTGTGGCTATGCTTGCTGTTATAATGACTCAGGTATTGTCACCCCCTGGATATTTTGCTGCCACCTTATCACCAAATAATAATACCCCAAGCTATTGGGCTTATGTGCCTGACCCACCTTTATTTCACCCCATAACTTGGGATGAGCCTACTATTAAGATTTTCACTAATAATAGTGACTTAATGGGAGATGAAAGTTCTTCATTCATCACTACTAGAATGGTTAATGGCATTAATTATACTGGGGTAACAGGAACTCCCCCTATTTGTTTATCTCCTTTTTCTTGGTTGGGATGCATGTTGTTAAAACGTAGAACTATTCTTACAAATTCCCCTACTTCTAGAGGTCGGAGTAATCTGTGGGGGCTCACATTTTATGGTCCCACCAATGTATACAGTACTAATGGTCGTTACTTTATAGAGAAAACCCGAAATAGTATTTCCCTTTGTACTGATATTATGCATGTAAGACATTATTGGGATGTAATAGGGATAAATGATGGGTTCCCTAAATGGAGGATATGTAGGTTTAATAGTACTGTGTCCTATAAATTATTTGAACCAATACCACCTTTTCATAAATTTTCCTCTATAAAAATATATGATTGGTCAATCTCCAGACCCGAGTATAATTATAGATCTTATCTTAATTCAGGATCCAATTTAAGAATTAACTGGAACAGCTCTTACCTGCAAATCCCACCCCCTATAATTTTAGATAGCTGGTCCCCATATGGATGGGTTACTCCTATCTTTCAAAGTTCTTTGTTTTATAACAATTCATTACAGTCTCAGCTTTATTGGTTATTTACAGCTACAGGTCCCATAACACTTTATCGACCCCGTTCTCATTTTACCACTTTTTTACAGGCATGTGTTGATTCTCCTTATGCTTTATTGATTGCAAATTTTCATTCTAAATATTCTTTAATTTATAAATATGGTCATTTTGAAATTACTTGTGAAAACTGTTCACTGTCCAATTGTGTTGGTAAAAACCCTGCTCAAGTGTTTTATTAAAACGTCCGGCATATGTGTTTGTCCCTGTTAAGCTGCCCATCCCTTGGTATGCTACTCTTGGAACACTCATTTTGGAACAGGTAGCTTCTTCTTTAGCCAGATTTCAAAGGTTTGTGGCTGCCCTTATATTAGGAATTACAGCATTAATTGCTATAATAGGATCTGTAGCAGCTTCCGCAGCTGCTTTAGTACAGGAAGTACGTACTGCTGAACATGTAAATGAATTGTCTCAGAATATTAGTTTAGCCTTATTTACTCAGGAACAAATAGATAAGGGTATTATTGATAGGCTTAATGCTTTGGAATCTGCATTATTATATATAGGGAATCAAATACAGCATATTAAGATCCAAATGTCTGTTGCTTGTCACACCCAATTTAAATGGATTTGTGTTACTCCTATGCCATATGATGGGCAAAATATTAGCTGGACTGATGTCCAAAAACACTTAATGGGAGTTTGGTACTCCACAAATTCAACCCTAGACATTCAGCAGCTACACACTCAAATCATGGCTATTTCTCAAGCCCATTTATTTCCAACTTCGTTTTCCCAATTGGCATCTAAATTCACAAAATCTCTTACCCAATTCGTTTCTTCTAATTCTCTTTGGAATTTAATTTATAATTTTATAGCAATTGGACTAATCATTTTGTTTTTGCTGTTTGTCCTACCAGTCATTATCCAGAAACTAAGGAAAGTTGTTCAACAGAACTCTGATACTATCCCACCTCGCCATTCTAAAAAACAAAAAAGGGAGAGATGCCGGAAGCCGCAACCCCTAAAGAGGCAAAACGGAGGTTGCCTGAAAATGGGAAAAGCGCGGACTGGGAGCAGAGCCCCGGCGGGAAGCGGCCATGATGGAGGCAGAGCCCCCTGGGTCCTACTGACGGGCCCCTTTAGTCTTAAAGGAAGGCCTAACAAACACTTCCCTTGTAACAAATAACACGTTAATCAGGATGTGCGAGGATGTGGAATTCGCAGTAAACCTACCTATAGAAATGTAAAAACGTACATAACACCACCGGTAGCAGGAAGGAACAAAATGAAACGTGTAAAGGTCAACTTCCCCATAAACAAAAGGAAAAAACATGACGTAAGCATTTAATGTGTAACATGTGTTGCATTTTGTGGGTACGGGGGTCAGTAAAAAAAACGATATAAGCTTCTAAGAATTGAATAAAAATTGGCAGAGTCCTGAACTCTACCTAAGAAGTTGACTCCTGTCGTTCTTCTTCGCCATTCCTGATTCTCCCCATTCAGGCCCTGACTCTCTCCTGGAGCTGGTCTCTGGCATTCACAGGAAGAACTTATTTATTTTGTTTTATATTACAGGGCACAGCTCTATTTTTCAGTGAACTCTAATATTCTAGATGCTGTCATTATTGGAATGTCTCTGCCAGTTAATGCCATTTATATATGGTCTGACTTAGAGTTTTGTAAAGATGCTCCAAGGTATGAAAGATAAGATTTACATCTCTTGAAGTTTTTCATATTTCTTTTGTATTTTCTATGGCTTTTATTCTGCGTAATCTTTTTAACTTAGAATGTTCTGAATCTATGAAAATACATTGCTTATAACTGAAATGTTTAGATAAATTTCCACATACTTTGAAACTAAAAGATTGTGATATTTAGAAACTAGTGAAGGGTTTACACAGTAAAGTGCCATAAATTGAGTAAAGAAGATAGAGTTCCCAAAGAAGAAACTGGGGACCTTTTCTCTTATACTACTACTTTAACTTCTCTACAGTTTGAAATTGCCCTTCAATTTCTATTTGTGCTTCAACTAAAAATCCCTTACACATGAAATTCTATTCAGGTTTTTCCTACAGTCAAGACAATATCAATTGGAGCATATGTCGAATTTGAGTGGCTCTAAGCATGATTCTCTACAAAGGAGAAAACAGAACAGAAAACAAGGCAGGGACAGGAATAGCAACACAGGTGTAGAGTTTTGCAGCATAGTTTGTTAGAAATGAAGAAAGCTGAGGCAAATTTAATACCGCTCAGGATAAGAAAACTACAAAGTATACAAAGGCCTGATGGTTCTCTTTTCCCCCCATTTTCTTATTTTTAATGTGACAATAAGGAAAATTGAAGAACAAATGTATACTGAGATGTAGATGTTGGGTAACTTCCTAAGCTGCTTCATGGGTCAAATGGCTGGCTTCTTTCTGTACCTTAGTTTCCCTGAATGACAATTCAGGCCCCAGCTAAGCACATTATGTGATAGGCTTCTGGAATGCTTTGAAAATAATCTGAGTCTGTGTGGTCCTCTGACCAGCAACTTTGGCATTACTTGAGAGCTTTCTAGAAATGAAGACAGAAAAACACCCTAGACTACCCGCTAACCCCACTGAATCAGTATCACTTGGACCCAGCAATCTGTAGTTAAACAAGCTTTTTCTGATGACTCTGACTGACGCATGCTCAAGTTAGAGAAGTGCTACTTTAGACCATCAGTTCTCTGCTCTAGTGCTTCTGATGGTAGAAGAGACAGCAGCTAGCATGCTTGGGAAGTATCTAAATCTGTTGTCTGCATATGTATGAGAAGCTGTAGTAAACCTCTGTTACTGATGGGAGTAGTAAAGGTGAATGGGAACTTTAATTTTGATGGGGAAAAGTTGAAAATACTGGTGTGGAATCACAAAAGTTGAATTCACAAATTTAAGAATCTATTGTGTTATGGTTTCTCTAGACCAGAACTTCTCAACCTCAGCATTATCAACATTTTAACCCAGATAACTATTTTCATAGGGGGGGTTGGAGCAGTTGTATTTATAGCACAATGCTAGCTGAATTCCTGGCCTCTGTTTACTAGATGTATCTAGCACCCCTCCTTCTCCCACACACAGTTGTGACAACAAAATATGCCTCCGTATGTTACCAAATATCACCTTGTGGCTGGGTGGGAGAAAGAGGAACATTACCCCTAGTTAACAACTACCAATCTACACTCAGTATATATTGATAAAAATTCTCTGTTTCTAAGTAAAAATGAATCTTGTAAATTTATTGTTAGTTTTCACGATTTATTTTGACTCCTTCACCTCGTTATTATGACAAGAATTGCTCATCTGACTCACCAAATAAGATATCTTCAAATATTAATCAGAAGATGGGTAAGTGGACAAAACATATTTTTGATTCAGAAAAACTGTTTTGTGTTTTGGGACATAATGGCAAGTGGTTGATATTGATATTACAAAAAGTTTTTTTTTTCCTTCAATTTTTATGTTGGTTGTTTTCTACAAATTAATGATTGTTTAAAACTCTCAGGTGTCAGAAAACAAAACAAGGCATGAGAAGGATGGGTTTGACCTGGAACTCGCATACATCACGGGTTTGTGAGCCTTAACTGTTGATTTACTTATATTAACATTCTACTTTTATTTTAGTTATACTTTAATTTATTGATTGCATTACACAAGTCATGCTTTCTGACATGTCTTTTTCCTCAATAAGGACATATGCCACTGTGATAGTATGACATACTTGTAGTTTAGACCCAGAAATGAAAAATCTCCATGTCATCTCAAATTAGGGCTACTTGTTTGCAGGACAGGAACGAATGGATTCCCAGCTGACTCCATTTGAGTTAACTTGGGAGTGGATTAAGTCGTAGTAGTTATGCTGAGTTTCAAGAATCCCTGAGAGACCATTTCTCTTCCTAGAAGTTCAAAAAATGGGATCGCTGTTTTGTAGATCTCAGGTTTTGAGTCAGGAGGGCCAGAAACCACCCTTGGAGTTCCCACCATCACTGGTGCCCAGAACTTTGAAATTTTCTCTGGTATTTAAGATAATAAATGAATTTCAACTACAGGGAAAGCTTCAAACTGAGGCCAACATAAGTGCATGGCATATGGCTAGACCCAATTGAGTTTTAGTAACATCATGACAGTTTAATGATCACTGTGTTGGATAATTTTATGCTATCCTGAGTGTGTGTTAACTTTTTAAAGTCAACCTAAATCTTGAAAGCTTTTTTTTCCTATGAATAAGGGGTCTGACTATACGTAAATTAAATTTTTATGTATTGTTTTCTATCTATCATGACATTCATAATAGTGATGATTTTGACTTCCAGATCAGATTATTGTTATGCCATTACCCTATTCTGGAGTTCAATCTTTCTTCAGGAATTCTATTGATGTAAGAGTATTTATCTAACAAATACTCATTTCTCAGTGAATGTAAACTATGTAGTCTTCAGTTTAATATTGACTTTGAAATGGCAGCATGATTCTAAAAACTTATTTTGGGGGTCAAATCTTATACTAGAATGAAACCAGTTAGCTTTTGTTATGTTTAAAAACCACCACATAATATATTGGCCTATAACAGTATTTATTTAGTTCATGGTACTGTGGATTTGGGAAGGGCTTGGCTGACTAGTTCTGACAATCAAATGTTCTGACAATAAAATGACCTATCTCATCTGGGCTCACTTATACACCTGTGGGCAGCTACTGAATCATATGATGACTGGATAGTCTAAAAATGATATGGCTGTCCCCAACTGGTAGAGCCACTGTAAGCTGTAAAATCTCCCCTCCCCAAGCCAGGCTATCATTCCTCCTGGTGCCCACTGATGCCAACAGCTCATGTCCCTTGCCTGATGGAGCAATCACATACTTCAACACTTTTCAGTCACTATGGACTGGCTTACCTACTTCCCATCTGCTGTTGAAACCACCTCATGGCTGACAAAACCACTGCACTCAGAATATACCCTTCTAGAGACTGAGAGCTGGCTCACACCATGTCCTCCACCCCCAGAAAAGCTGCACCGACATCTCCATAAGCACCCACATTCTAGGCCACAGAGGCACTTACAGACACTGCTAATGTCAATTTCAGCCAAAGAAAGCATAGAAGACTACAATACTGCACCCACCTAAAACCAAAGCCAAAGCATGCTACACAACCAACACTATGGAACAGACTACAGAAAATGACTTTCCCTATAAAAACTACTCCATAAAACTGGAAGAAGCAACTATTTCATACAATGTGTAAAAATTAGGATAGGGATATAAGAATTCTTTCAAAAGGAGGAAACTACTGTGCCTCCAAAGTAACACAGTAGTTCCCCAATAGCAGAACCTATATGTTGAAAATCTGAAATGCCTGAGAAGGCTTTCAAAATAATGTTCATAAGAAAATTCAGTAAGATACAAGATAATACAAATAGATAATTCAATAAAATTAGAAAAACAATTAGAAAAACAATTTAGGACCTCCATCATGAGATATTTAACAAAGATACACATTTAAAATAATAACTAAAACAGAAATTTGGAGCTGAAGAATTTAAGGAATAAAGAAAAAATACAGTCAATAAATTCAACAACAGACTACACCAAGCAGAAGAAGGTATTTCTGAATTTGAAGATAAATCTTTTGAAATAAACCAATCAGACACACTCACACACACAATGTGATAAAGAATTAATAAGAATAAAAAGCTAAGCCAATGGGAAATATAGGATACCATTAAGTAAATATTTGCATTACGGGAATTTTTGAAGGAGAAGAATTGAGAAATGGCACAGAAAACCTATCTAATAAAAAATAGCTGAAACTCCCATGTCTTGGGAGAAATATGGCCATCCAGATCTAGAAAGCTCAAAGGTTTCTAAATAGATTCAACCCAAAAAAGTCTTCTCTGAGCATGTAATAGTCAGACTGCCAAAAGTCAAACAAAAAGAGTTTTTAAAAAGTAAGAAAAATACTTCAAGTCACATATAAAGAAATCTTCGTGAGACCAACAGCAGATTTCTCAGCAAGGAAAGGATAATAGGAGACAAAGGATATTATAATCTAAGTGGAGAAAGAAAAACAATCTTTCTATCAAGATTACTATACCCAGCCAAGTTAAAAATGAAGGAGAAATAAACTATTTCTAAAGCAAGCAAAAATGGAGGGAATTCATCACCTTCAGGCTGGGTTTACAAGGAATTCTTAAGGGAGTCCCACATCTGGAAGCATCATGAAGACATACAAAGGTACAGAACTCACGGTGAGAGCAGATACACAAATGAGAAAGAGAAAGGAATCAAACTTTATCATTACAGGGTGACGACAGTGAAACACAAAATTCAAGGGAATACCAAAAACAACAGTAGTTTAGAAAAAATAGTTTTGAATGCAATATTTTTTCCCAACTCAGATAAAAATCTTTCCAGAATATAAATTTCTGCACAGTCAATAACCATGGTGTCAGTGACCTCTGGAAATATCTAAAAAGACAAGGTGGGCTGTCATTACTTCTTAAAGCTAAGGTTTTCACTTCTTTCTGCCATGATCTTGCTAAGAGGTTACAACTTTGATCACACTCCCATCAGCACTGCTCACATTGCCTGGCTGCAGTCTAGGGAAGACAAGCAGTGGGCCATGCACAATGCCCAGCACTCTAATTCTACCACCTTCATTTTTTCAAAATTAGGACACAGATTTGAAATTGGATGTTCTAGGACAATGCTTTACAAGCTATGGGTCATGACCTACCAGTGAGTTGTAAAATCAAGTTACTAGGTTATGACTAGCGATTTTTAAAGAAAATAGAATAGAATAGAAAATATAAAAAGATGTTTTGGGGTGTGTGTGTGTGTGTGTGTGTGTGTGTCTACTAGGTTTATTAAAGTAGATTGTAGTTTAAAAAACAAAAATTTTAAAGCCATTGATCCAAGGCCCTACACTGAGAGCCAGGGACCTGTGTTCAGGTCTGTGCTGCCTCTAACTGGCTGCAGCATCTCCAAGCCAGATCGCATGTTTTCTTTTCGTCTGAATCTTTTCATTTGTAAAATGGAAAGAAGGGTTGGACCAGGTGATCTCTAAAGTCTTTCCAGCTCTAAAATGTGTGTCTTTATAAATCATTGAATGAGAGATATTTTTGATATGGATTTTTAAGTGTATTTGGGTAGCCTCTCCCCAGAGACTGCTGACTTAAGAAAGTTGCGTGCCCTCAGAAACTTTAAGGTTGCCTGATACAGGAAAGGGAAGAGTGCAGATGAACCATGGTTAGATTGTCCCCCGTCCCCCATTTGTTTTGTTTTTTTCTAGGAGAGCCTTGCTTACTTTGCAAAATGTCAGACAGATGAATCCAAAGGCACGGAGTATCAGGGTGTAGAATCTCCTCCTCAGGTAAGCTTCCTTTTAAAAGGGGACTTTTTTTACGGGAGTGGGTTAATACTAGCCCTATTACTTGGCTCAACTCTAGACTTTTCCCTTTTGGTGGTTAGGCAGCAGCCTTTGAGCATCCCGAGACAGGAGTTGATCCTCCCTGAGGCCGAGAGTCATACCTTGGGTGCTGCCCATGCTTTCTGGGATCTGGGTTCTCAGAGCATCCTACTGGCATTCCATTTCATGTCAGTTACAGTTCAGTGACTTCAGGAGGTGATTGCCTTCCCAAAGTAGGAAAGTCTCATGCCTAAGGTTTTATACATTTGATGATCATCTAAAGTCAGCAGCCTTTGATTTCCCTGCAAAGAAGACCAAAGTCTCTCCCAAATTCCTACTAGGGTAACTCAGCCTGGCAGAATATCCCAAAGACCATTTGGGGATAAATCCCCTGTGAATGTGTCTTGCTGTGTGTGTGTGTGTGTGTGTGTGTGTGTGTGTGTGACAGTGTGTGTACATGCGCACATGAGGGACATCTATTCTGAAAAAAAAAAAAAGAAAGGAAGGGGGAAAAAGCACTTTTAAAACCTGATTTTATACCAGACAGTATTGTACCTTGACATACACCTTATTTGATACTCATAAAACCCACATGAAACATATGCTTATTACCCTGTTTTTATTTTAAAACCCTTTTCATGGTGGAAATTTTCAAACATACATAAAAAGAGAACTGTACAGTAAATCCCATGTTAGTCCTCAAACCACTTTAGTAATCATTTCAGCAAACAAGCAACCATGTTTATCCATTCCCTTCCCACTCTGCCAACCACACAACCCCACTCTCCACTCTTGTTTTCTCTAAACCTGAGGTTTTTTAAAAGAATATTTCAGTCATCTTATCATTTTGTTCCACACATGTTCCAGTGTGACATCAAATATAAGTACTCTAATCACAAAAACCCTAAATATATTTTATCATATCTAAAAATGTTATACCTTAAAAATACCATAATATCAATTCTAGTTCATGTTTAACTTTTCAGAATTGTCTTAAATTCTCTTAAAATCCAGTGTGTTTAAATCACAATTCAATGGTCACACATTTCACCGAGTTGCTAAATCTCCTTTAGTTTATAGGTTTTACCTCCCCTTTTTATTTGTAATTTGTTTATTGCAGAAACCAGAACATTGATCCTGTAGAGTTTACAACATTCCAGATGTTGTTGACCCATTCTAACAGCTTTAGGCATTACTATGATTCTCATTTTAGGAACTGGGAAATTGAGGTTCAGAGAAATTAACTTTTGAACCAAGGACTCAAAACTCGATCTGTAAGAACTGAAGCCCATTATTTTCCATGCTCTGCGTAGCTTCTCATTTCAATTGTCTTTTCTTCATTGCCCCTCAAACAGAATTGAGAGCTGTTTGGGTATTCTTACAGAGATTTGGGTGTGATAGTGAATGCCTTTTTTTTTTTAAAGTGAAGTGATGAGAATTGAAAAAGTACCCTTGGCCCTTTTCCAAGACTTGAATGCGACTACTGCCCTAGACCTTTAATTTGGGTCAAAACACTTAACCTCATCCACTGATGCTTTTCTCCCACACCTAAGCCATAACAAAACAAAGTGATGATAGCCATATACCCTAAGTTAAAATAATATATGAATGACTGAAGTCCACCTCTAATCATGCCATTTCCATGCTCAATATTCATATTGCACCCCCCTCACTGCCAATAGCAGGAAACTGAGTGTTTTCACCTGTCACTCAAGATCTTCTATAATTGAAGATGTTTTAGTTTAATTTTTCCAACTTTTTCTTCCACAATGTGTGTTCCTACACCCCACTGACAGTTTAGACTGTGCTGTTTCCCAGTCTGTGCACACACTTTACATCCTCATGACATTGCTTATGGAGGCCCCTGTTACTGGAGTACCGTTCCTTTCCTGGCCTGAAATAGTCTCTTTCTTTGACAGTTCTTATAGCCCTTTGTGTTTTTCTTAGAAGCTAAGAGACACTCCGTGATTCTCTACCTCTCTGAAGTGACAATTTCTATATCCTCTGAAAGCATGGCCCATGGCTTACTCATCTTTCCACACTTTGCAACCCAGTGTGCCTCATCTCTTCTCATGATACCATCTTTGTGTGTAATGGATACATCCTATGTATTGGTTATGCTAATTTCTGCTATAAGCCCTTGTGGTGTTAAGCTGTGCCCGAAGGAAGTATAACAGCAAAAGCAATTTGTGGGCTGTGATGGGTTGCAGCTTTTGTGGAAGGTGGAGAGAGAATCTGGTGGCAGGAGCTAAGGGGATGTTTGCTGCAGCTCCTTTCACAACTCTTCCCATGCAACACCCCTTCCCCTTGTCCTCTGCAGGCCTGCACAGTTTCCTTAACTTTAGTCCAGAATGGGCAAACCCTAAGCTGCAATGGATTCTCTTCTGATTCATGGCCTAGTAATGCAACAACTCAGTTGCAGGTGTGAGAGCTGTGTTGGCGAGGCCCCAGGACAGAATGCCCTCTGTGTCTGGTGGTAATTTTCAGACACCATCACATTAGGACCTTGCAAGTGGGCCTTTCCATTGACAACATTTCACCCACCCCTAAGTTCAGAACTTGCAGGAGCCCTCCTAATGACCCACCCTTTCAGAAAAATGGCAACTATGGCAGTTATTTTATGAACATTTTCCCATCAATAGAGAAAATACAGGAAATCTTTAACTTATTGAAGAAAGATTCAAGAAGAGTCATTGTAAACAGCTTGCCCAGGGAAAGATCAGAGCTAAGATGAGTCTGGGGCTTTCTTGTGAAAACGGAATTGAAGAAATGGAAAGTGAAGAAAATCTAGCAGGCAGGAACAAGAAAAGAGTGACCATGTCTTCTACTATGGCCATATGGGGGTCTTCATCTTGCATCTTCACATACATCATTCTCCCATGTCCAGAAGGCTACTCTCCAACAAAGCCCAGACCTTCCCCTAACTAAGCCACAACTAAGCTTCTACCCCCACACTGTGATTGATTCTTGTTAGTTCTGATTAGTTGTCCACTCCATCATAAGCAACCTATCAGCAATACCTGGTTTTGCCCTTATTACTTTCCCATGGCATTTATTTCAGTAGTTTCTCCCCCAGGGTAGATACTTAGTGTGAGGCAGCACCCATAAAGATGCCTAGTATGGAATGGCACCCAGTAAATGTAATTGTTTCCTTAATTGCTTACTGTCTTTTTCAAGCTCTATGTAAAAACAAAACAAAACAAACACACACAGAAACCAAAAGGAGTTCCAAACTTTACCTGTATGCTCACCACTTATCTACATAATCCTAAATTGTACCCCACATCTTTAAAATTAATTCAAAAAAAGAATTTTTAAAAAGTTGGAATGCTGATTTTAGACTTTATATCTCCACTTAAATTGAGGCTTCTGTTACTTTGCAGAGGAGATATGTGTGGTACTTCAAAAAGATCACAGCTCATGAGCGCATACAACTAAAAAGACTTATAATCAAAAGAATAATCATTCATTCCATACGTGGTAAGTGCTGAATGTATAACTGAAGAATTGGGAAGGAGGACAAGTGTTCCCACTGTTTGGGAGGGTTTTGCACATAGTTATCGATACAGATGATCTGAGCTCTTTTTCACATATTTTCACACACAAACTCTTCTCCCTGAATTTGCCCACTAACCCAGTAATCCTTAGCCATACTACCAGCTCCTAGATGTTGTTCACCTTCCCTTTTCCATCACAATTTGGATGAACATCTTTCCATTCTCTTGTCTCCTGTTGTTCATCAGCTCTGAGTCCAGGGTACACTGTTCAGAGCGTAGCCTGTGATGGAGGGAGAAAGAGGACTTGTGTCCCCTGGAGGCCATTCCCTTCTCATAAACACCTCTAGATCAGTGTTTGTCTTGGCAGAGGCACCCCTTTATCATTTTCTCACCTATTCCTTTCAGAGGCCCCTTTATGTCATCACACTGGGCTCTCCTTCCCTCCCATCTGAACCCCTTTTGCCCCAGCAGTAATGGGGTTGAGCACAAAGCCTTCAACACCCAAGCAACCAAGAAATGTTACCTTATTTGTTGCCACACAACTGCTGAGTACCTGCTTCAAGCCAGGCCTGTGCTATCCTTTTCCTGTCGTAAGGAGGCCCTAGGTGGTCAGTAGAGGAGAGAAATAAGTACAGAGAGAAAAAGCCAAGCCAGGGAGGATAACTCATGCCTGTAACCTAGCACTTTGAAAAGCTGAGGCTGGAGGATTACTTGGGCCCAGGAGTTCAAGACAACCTTGGGCAACATAGTGAGACCTCATCTGTATAACAATAAAAAATAAAGCTGAGTGTGGCAGAGGGCACCTGTAGTTGTAGCTACTCAGGAGGCTGAGATGAAAGGATCACTTGAGCCCAGGAGGTTGAGGCTGTGCTGAGCTATGATTATACTTCTGAAGACCAGCCTGGGTGACAGAGTAAAACTGACTCTAAAAAACAAAAACAAAAACCGGGTGGTTTATTTTGCCCATGCCAGCTCTGGCATGTCTTCCTTTCTTTTCAGTGTAAACTTTATTTGAAAACTTAACAAAACAAAAAACATGGTGTTAGGATACACAGCAATGGGGGTGAAGCAAAGCTTCATTAGGGCATTGCTTAGTCCTCTCTGCCTGACTCTACATGAAAATGGAGAGATATGAGAGAAAGTGGGGCTCTGTGGAGGTGTCGTTCCACCCCTAGCCATAATAAATAATAGCAGTAATATAAGTCCCTATAAACTTCACAAGAGCTGATTGTATTCCTGCTTCTAGAAGTTAAAAGGAGATAGAAAGCCATGGATGGGATTCACCACTGCGTGGAAGCAAGAAAATGGGTCAGATCATCCATGCCAACTCTGGAACTTAACAAGGAAAAGAAAGTGAAGAGAGAAACTGGACTCCAGCTCCATGTCTGTTTCTCCATCACCCACATTGTTTTCCCTCACAGCTCACTCTCAGGATATCTCAGTGTGCAGAGAAGCATGCCAGAGAGGCAGCCAAGAGTGTGATGCTTCCGATCCCCTAAGGCAAACCTCTCTTAACAACCAGACAGTGAACCATGAGGCACTGCCAGTGCTGGACGCCATAGGTGCTATAGTGTTGGGTGTGGTGTCCACCCAGATAGCCTAGTCTTTATGGTCTTCTGAAGAGACACAAAAATTAAGATCTAGACAAATTTTCTGTAATATTTTGTGTGATTATTTAGAAAAAAAGAAGACTTTAAATGTATATTAAAACTGCATAGTCCAAAAAATTGACATTTTATTATTAAATTGTAAAATGTCTTTTAAAAATCACGTGCATTTGTTTTTTTCTCCCCCAACACATGTTGTCACTAGTGGTTATGTATTTGGAGCTAAGGAAATAAACTAGTAAAAAATTAGTGATATGGAGGGTTTTTTTTTTATTAATCAGTATTTTTTATTATGGTTTTGTGGGGTACAGTTAAGGGTTAGGTGTACAATTACGTTTCATTCAGGCACCCTGTTGATAAGAAGTGTTTTCCCATCCCCAGACAGATATTTGCTACTGTTAATCCCATCCCCCCCCCCCATAGTTTCCCAGTACCGTCATTCATTTTCTTATAGTATTGCATTGGATGTTCAAGGTTCATTATATGAGTGAGAACATGTGATATTCGGATCTTTGTTTCTGTGAGAGGTCGCTCAGTATTATAGACTCTAGTTTCATCCAGGTTGCTGCGAAATTCATGATTTTGTTCTTTTTTATGGCTGTGTAGTATTCCATCATGTATATGTACCACATTTTAAAAATCCAGTCCTCTTTTGATGGGCAGCATGGTTGTTTCCAGGTTCTTGCTATTGTGAACAATGCTGAGATAAACATACATGTGCATGTATCTTTTTTATAGAGTGATTTGTGTTCTTCAGAGTATATTCCCAGTAGGGGGATTGCAGGGT